>NC_135992.1:7127173-7207173 GCF_053455715.1 Rhinoraja longicauda
GCAGAGTCGGGCCATTCGGCCCATCAAGTTTACCTAGGGTTGTCAACTGTCCCGTATTAGCCAGGACATCCCGTATTTTGGGCTGAATTGGTTTGTCCCGTACGGGACAGGCCCTTGTCCCGCATTAGTAGGGTTGCCAACTTCCTCACTCCCAAAGAAGGGACCAAGAGTGATGTCACCGCCCCGCGCCCCCCCCACGTGACCTCACCCAGCCAGAGGCCACGTGCTCCCGCTCCACCAATGGCGGCCGCCATTGGTGGAGCGGGAGCACGTGGCCGCTGGCTGGGTGAGGTCACGTGGGGCGCGGGGCGGTGGCACGGTGGCGCAGTGGTAGAGTTGCTGCCTTACAGCGAATGCAGCGCCGGAGACCCGGGTTCGATCCCGACTATGGGTGCTGTCTGCACGGAGTTTGTACGTTCTCCCCGTGACCTGCGTGGGTTTTCTCCGAGATCTTCGGTTTCCTCCCACACTCCAAAGACGTGCGGGTATGTAGGTTAAGATTATTAAGGGGTTGGACACGTTAGAGGCAGGAAACATGTTCCCAATGTTGGGGGAGTCCAGAACCAGGGGCCACAGTTTAAGAATAAGGGGGAGGCCATTTAGAAATGAGATGAGGAAAAACTTTTTCAGTCAGAGAGTTGTGAATCTGTGGAATTCTCTGCCTCAGAAGGCAGTGGAGGCCAATTCTCTGAATGCATTCAAGAGAGAGCTAGATAGAGCTCTTAAGGATAGCGGAGTCAGGGGGTATGGGGAGAAGGCAGGAACGGGGTACTGACTGAGAATGATCAGCCATGATCACATTGAATGGCGGTGTTGGCTCGAAGGGTTGAATGGCCTCCTCCTGCACCTATTGTCTATTGTCTATTGTTAATTGGCTTGGTAAATGTAAATATTGCCCCTCGTGAGTGTAGGATGGTGTTAGTGTGCGGGAATCGCTGGTCGGCGCGGACCCGGTAGGCCGAAAGTGAGCCTGTTTCCGCGCTGTATCTCTAAACTAAACTAAACGGCGGCACGGTAGCGCAGCGGTAGAGTTGCTGCTTTACAGAGAATGCAGCGCCGGAGACTCAGGTTCGATCCTGACTACGGGCGCCGTCTGTAAGGAGTTTGTACGTTCTCCCCGTGACCTGCGTGGGTTTTCTCCGAGATCTTCGGTTTCCTCCCACACTTCAAAGACGTACAGGTATGTAGGTTAATTGGCTGGGTTAAAATGTAAAAATTGTCCCTAGTGGGTGTAGGATAGTGTTAATGTGCGGGGATCGCTGGGCGGCGCGGAGGGCCGAAAAGGCCTGTTTCCGGCTGTATATATATGATATGATATGATATGATGATAAACTAGGCTAAAATAAAGTTCGTACCTTGGGTTGGTCGTAGTGTTCCAGGGACATGGTGACCACGTTGATGCAGATGGTGAAGGTGATGAAGAGGTCCAGGTAGTGGCTGGTACACAAGGTGTGGATGAAGAGGCGGACAGGCGAGTAGGCAGCGTAGTAGGGCAGCTGCTGGGCTTCTGGTGTGGCCAGGCCAACATTGGGGTTGTGGTCTGGGGGGGGGGGGGGGGGAAGGAACAAAGAGCAGTTGGTTAGTACTCCGATACCCCCCTTGCCCTGCTTCCTGAACGTTACACCTCCGCCCCATTGCTCTGCCTTGGTGAGTGAGTGTCCATGCCCTGTGCTGTGAAGAGTTGCCGGGTGGGATGGCTGAGCTCCTGCGTTTGGAGGGACTGGGGCCTGTCTTTACTCTCGGGCCTGTGTCGGCCATTACCGCCGGGCGATCACAAGGCTCGCATAGGTTTTGCGGGCTCCCCACCGCGTTCTCCTGCAGCTCCTCCACGGCCACCTCCAGCACATCTGTGGTATCAGGAAACAGCGACACAGATCAGCACACGGGGACCGCGTGGGTCGGCATTGAGGGCAGGGAGACGGGCGGCACGGTGGCGCAGCGGTAGAGTTGCTGCCTCACAATACCAGAGTCCCAGGTTCGATCCTGACTACGGGTGCTGTCTGCGCGGAGATTGTACGTTCTACCCGTGACCGCGTGGGATTTCACAGGTTATAGGAGTAGAATTAGGCCATTCGGCCCATCGAGTCGTGTGCTATTTTGGGTGCTATTGTGTGTTCTTTTTTAGTACCTGCACTGATGTGCAGCACTTTGGTCAGCGTGGGTTGTGTTTAAATGTGCTATTCAAATTGACTTGACTTGAGTCCACTCCGCCATTCACTCATGGCTGATATCTCCCTCCTAACCACATTTTCCTGCCTTCTCCCCGTAACCCTTGACACCCGTTCTAATCAAGAATTTGTCTATCTCTGCCTTAAAAATATATCCACTGACTTGGCCTCCACAGCCCTCTGTGGCAATGAGTTCCACAGATTCACCACCCTCTGACTAAAGAAGTTCCTCCTCGCCTCCTTTCTAAAAGAGCGCCCTTTAATTCTGAGGCTGTGCCCTCTGGTCCTAGACTCTCCCACCAGTGGAAACATCCTCTCCACATCCACTCTATCCAGGCCTTTCATTATTCTATAAGTTTCAATGAGGTCCCCCCTCATCCTTCTAAACTCCAGTGAGTACAGGCCCAGAGCCGACAAACGCTCATCATATGTTAACCCACTCATTCCTGGGATCATTCATGTGAACCTTGTGATGCTCCGGTTTCTAGGTTTTTTTTAGATTTAGAGATACAGCGCGGAAACAGGCCCTTCGGCCCACCGGGTCCGCGCCGCCCAGCGATCCCCGCACACTAACACTTTCCTACACACACTAGGGACAATTTTACATTTGCCCAGCCAATTAACCTACAAACCTGTACGTCTTTGGAGTGTGGGAGGAAACCGAAGATCTCTGAGAAAACCCACGCAGGTCACGGGGAGAACGTACAAACTCCGTACAGACGGCGCCCGTAGTCAGGATCAAACCTGAGTCTCCGGCGCTGCATTCGCTGTAAGGCGGCAACTCTACCGCTGCACCATCGTTTCCTCCCACATCCCAAAGACGTGCAGGATTTCTAGGTTAATTGGCGTCTGTAAATTGTTCCCACGGAGCAGGATAGAACTAGTGTACCAGGTGATTGTTTATTCGGCAGGGACCCGGTGGGCCGAAGGGCCTGTTTCCATGTTGTATCTAGACTCTAAACCCTTCATAATGGGACAAGGATTGGGTGCTAGCTGTGGGTCTTTTACGGGTGTCAGGGGGAGAAGGCAGGAGAATGGGGTTAGGAGGGAGAGATAGATCAGCCATGATTGAATGGCGGAGTAGACGTGATGGGCCGAATGGCCTAATACTGCTCCTATTCACTGCAGAATATATGAACTTATCCCCGGGAGGACGAAGGAGGGGGTGGAAGGAAAAGAGGGTGGAGAAGAGGGAGGTGGTGGGAGAGTGAGGAAACATAGAAAATAGGTGCAGGAGGAGGCCATTTGGCCCTTCGAGCCAGCACCGCCATTCATTGTGATCATGGCTGATCATCAGTTATTAAAGATGTGATAGCATCACATTTGGAAAGTGGTGAAATCATCGGACAAAGTCAGCATGGATTTACCAAAGGCAAATCATGTCTGACGAATCTTATAGAATTTTTCGAGGATGTAACTAGTAGAGTGGATAAGGGAGAACCAGTCGATGTGTTATATCTGGACTTTCAGAAGGCCTTCGACAAGGTCCCACATAGGAGATTGGGGTACAAATTTAAAGCACACGGTATTGAGGGTTCAGTTTTGAGGTGGATAGAAAATTGGTTGGCGGACAGGAAGCAAAGAGTAGGAATAAACGGGTCCTTTTCGGAATGGCAGGCAGTGACCAGTGGGGTACCGCAAGGCTCAGTGCTGGGACCCCAGTTATTTACAGTGTATATTAATGATTTGGACGAGGGAATTGAATGCAACATCTCTAAGTTTGCGGATGAAACGAAGCTGGGTGGCAGTGTTAGCTGCGAGGAGGATGCTAGGAGGCTGCAGAGTGACTTGGATAGATTAGGCGAGTGGGCAAATGCGTGGCAGATGCAATATAATGTGGATAAATGTGAGGTTATCCACTTTGGCGGCAAGAACAGGAAAGCAGAGTATTACATGAATGGTGACCGATTAGGAGAAAGGGAGATGCAACGTGACCTTGGTGTCATGGTGCACCAGTCATTGAAAGCAAGCATGCAGGTGCAGCAGGCAGTGAAGAAAGCGAATGGTATGTTGGCATTCATAGCAAGAGGATTTGAGTTTAGGAGCAGGGAGGTACTGCTGCAGTTGTACAGGGCCTTGGTGAGACCGCACCTGGAGTATTGTGTGCAGTTTTGGTCTCCTAACCTGAGGAAAGACGTTCTTGCCTTAGAGGGAGTACAGAGAAGGTTCACCAGATTAATCCCTGGGATGGCGGGACTTACATATGAGGAAAGACTGGATAGACTGGGCTTGTACTCGCTGGAATTTAGAAGACTGAGGGGGGATCTTATAGAAACATATAAAATTCTTAAGGGGTTGGAGAGGCTAGATGCGGGAAGATTGTTCCCGATGTTGGGGGAGTCCAGAACCAGGGGTCACAGCTTAAGGATAAGGGGGAAGTCTTTTAGGACCGAGATGAGAAAACATTTCTTCACACAGAGAGTGGTGAGTCTGTGGAATTCTCTGCCACAGAAGGTAGTTGAGGCCAGTTCATTGGCTATATTTAAGAGGGAGTTAGATGTGGCCCTTTTTGCTAAAGGGATCAGGGGGTATGGAGAGAAGGCAGGTACAGGCTACTGAGCTGGATGATCAGCCATGATCATATTGAATGATCGCAGGCTCGAAGGGCCGAATGGCCTACTCCTGCACCTCTTTTCTATGTTTCTATGTTTCTATCCGCAATCAGTAACCAGTGCCTGCCTTCTCCCCTTATCCCTTGACTCTGCTAGCCCCTAGAGCTCTATCTAACAAGGAGGGGAAGGAAGGGGAAAGAGACAAGAGGAAGAAGGAAAAAATGAGCATGCAAGGAAAGTGCAGGAGGAAGAAATGAGAGTTGGGTCTTTGGATTGGGCAGGAAAGGAAGAATTGGCTGTGGGATGGGGGATGGGAGATAGGGTGGGTAGGAAATGGAACAGGAAGGAGGGGGAAGAAATGGGAAGTCACGGAGGGTGAGCGGGGACAGAGCAGCCGAGGGAGGCGGGAATGTGAACGAGAAAAGGAGAGAGGGAAAGTGGAAATGTGGGACAGAGGAAGAGAATTGAAGGAGAGAGAGAGGGGTGGGTGGGGTGAAGGGAGTGCAAGGGGAAGGGGGGTGAGGGGGGGAATTGGACTGAGGAAGGGAGGGGATGAGGGAAGCAAAGCAACTTTGAGGAGAGGAATCCTAGGATCACCACAACTCATGCCCGCAGAGGTAACTTCTTCAAACAGTGGTTATAAAATAGAGGAAATGTGTGGAAAAACATTCTTTAGTTTAGAGATGCAGCGTGGAAACAGCGGAGGGATGGGGGAGAGGGTAGGCGAAGGGGTGGAGGTAGAGGGGGTGGGGTTGAGGGGGGGTGGGGATGGTAGTGGGGGGGGGGGTGGAGAGGGTGTTGAGGGTGGGAATGGGGAGGGGTGGGGGGAGTGTGGAGAGGGGATTGGAGGGATGGGGGTGGGGATGGAAGTAGGGAGGGGTTTGGCGATGGGGTGGGGGTGAGATGAGGGCAGGGGGCTGGGGGGTGAGATTGGGGCTGAGGGAGGGGTGGGTGGTGGTTGTGAGGGAGAGGGTGAGTGAGGGGTCAGGGGATGGGAGTGGAGTGGAGGGGCGGTGGGGTGACGGCAGGGATGTGGGTGGGGCAGGGCATGGAGACGAGGGCTGGGGGTGGGAACGGGTAGGGTTGCCAACTGTCCTGTATTAGCCGGGACATCCCGTATATTGGGCTCAATTGGTTTGTCCCATTCGGGATCGCCCTTGACCCATATTAGGCCTGGGGCCGCTGTAGGCCCGGATGCTGTAGGCCCGGATGCTGTAGGCCTGGATGCTGTAGGCCCAGACACTGTAGGCCCGGACAGTGTAGGCCCGGGCACTGTAGGCCCGGACACTGTAGGCCTGGACAGTGTAGACCCGGACAATGTAGGCCTGGATGCTGTAGGCCCGGACACTGTAGGCCCGGACAGTGTAGGCCCGGGCACTGTAGGCCTGGACAGTGTAGGCCCGGACACTGTAGGCTCTGACAGTGTAGGCCCGGGCACTGTAGGCCCGGACGCTGTAGACCTGGACACTGTAGGCCGGGCACTGTAGGCCCGGACACTGTAGGCCTGGACAGTGTAGGACCGGACAGTGTAGGTCCGGACAATGTAGGCCCGGACAGTGTAGGCCCGGATACTGTAGGCCCGGACACTGTAGGCCCGGACGCAGTAGGCCCGGACACTGTAGGCCTGGACAGTGTAGGCTCGGACACTGCATGCCCGGACATTGTAGCCCCGGACAGTGTAGGCCCGGACAGTGTAGGCCCGGACACTGTAGTCCCGGAGGCCCGGGCGCCGCCTAACGGAGGTTGCATTGCAACCCGCCTCCCGGCCCGGGGCGGCCGCCATTGGTGGAGCGGGAGCACGTGGCCGCTGGCCGAGTGAAGTCACGCGGGGCCGGGAGAGTGGGGCGGCGACGTCACCTTTTGTCCCTTATTTGGGAGTGAGAAAGTTGGCAACCTCTAGGAGTGGGAGCGGGAGCGGAGGGGGGTGAGCTTGGGGTGGGGGTGGAGCTGGGAGTGGAGGTAACTGGCTCCTTACTCCTGCGTTTCTTCTCCAGCCGGCGCAGACGTTTCTCCTCGCGCCGCAGCGCCTCCTCGGCTTCCTGGTTCTGCCGGCACTTGTGGAAGTTCTCCACCACCACGCCGACAAACATGTTGAGCACGAAGAAGCTGACAATGAGCAGGAAGGAGATGAAGTAGAGCAGCATCCAGGGGTTGTTGTTGATGATGGGCTGCGAAGGCAAGGTCACAGCCGTCAGTGTTTGCTCTCCCCGGAGTGATCCGTCATCAGTTTAGTTTACTGTCACGTGTACATTGAAAAACGTGTAGGAAAGAGTGGTTTAAATCAAAGGGACACACAAAATGCTGGAGTAACTCAGCGGGTCAGGCAGCATCTTGGGAGAGAAGGAATGGGTGACGTTTCGGGTCGAGACCCCTCCTCGGACTGATGTCAGGGGAGGGGGTGGGACCGAAGAAGGGTCTCGACCCGAAACGTCACCCATCCCTTCTCTCCCGAGATGCTGCCAGACCCGCTGAGTTACTCCAGCATTTTGCGCATGCACTCAAAAGCCTTTGTTGCCTGCTAACCAGTCTGTGGAAAGACAATACATGATTATACGAGCCATTCACAGTGTACAGATACATGATACATATGATGGCACTGGGCCTGTACTCGCTGGAGTATAGAAGGATGAGGGGAGGGACCTCATTGAAACATACAGAATGGTGAAAGCCTTGGATAGGGTGGATGTGGAGAGGATGTTTCCACTGGTGGGAGAGTCTAGGACTAGAGGTCATAGCCTCTAGAATTAGAAGACGTTCCTTTAGGAAGGAGATGTGGAGGACTTTCTTTAGTCAGAGGGAGGTGAATCTGTGGAATTCTTTGCCACAGAGGGCTGTGGAGGCCAAGTCAGTGGATATTTTTAAGGCAGAGATAGATAGATTCTTGATCAGTACGGGTGTCAGGGGTTAGGGGGAGAAGGCAGGAGAATGGGGATAGGAGGGAGAGATAGATCAGCCATGACTGAATAACGGAGCAGACTTGATGGGCCGAATGGCCTAATTCTGTTCATATCACGAATGACCTTATGATAAAGGGAATAACGTTGAATAACGTTTAGTGCAACATGAATTCCAGTGTACTCCGATCAAAGGTGTAGGAAAATAACTGCAGATGCTGGTTCAAATCGAAGGTGGACACAGAATGCTGGAGTAACTCAGCGGGTCAGGCAGCATCTCTGGAGAGAAGGAATGGGTGACGTTTCGGGTCGAGACCCTTCTTCAGACTGAAGGTAGTCCAAGGGTCTCCAATGGGGTAGAGTGGAGTGAATATAATGGGTGATTATAACATATATATAACACATATAACAACTACAGCATGGAAACAGGCCTGTCCGGCCCTACCAGTCCACGCCGACCATTCTCCCTGACCTAGTCTCATCTACCTGCACTCAGACCATAACCCTCCAATCCCCTCCTATCCATATACCTATCCAATTTACTCTTAAATAATAAAATCGAGCCAGCCTCCACCACTTCCACCGGAAGCCCATTCCATACAGCCACAACCCTCTGAGTAAAGAAGTTCCCCCTCATGTTACCCCTAAACCTTTGTCCCTCAATTCTGAAGCTATGTCCCCTTGTTGGAATCTTCCCCACTCTCAAAGGGAAAAGCCTACCCACGTCAACTCTGTCCGTCCCTCTCATAATTTTAAAAACCTCTATCAAGTCCCCCCTCAACCTTCTACGCTCCAAAGAATAAAGACCCAACCTGTTCAACCTCTCTCTGTAGCCTAAGTGCTGAAACCCAGGCAACATTCTAGTAAATCTCCTCTGTACCCTCTCCATTTTGTCGACATCCTTCCTATAATTTGGCGACCAGAACTGCACACCATACTCCAGATTCGGCCTCACCAATGCCCTGTACAATTTCAACATTACATCCCAACTTCTATACTCGATGCTCTGATTTATAAAGGCAAGCATACCAAACGCCTTCTTCACCACCCTATCCACATGAGATTCCACCTTCAGGGAACAATGCACAGTTATTCCCAGATCCCTCTGTTCCACTTCTGTGTAGAGACACTTCTGTGGCTGGCACATATTAGTCACCTGGGCTGGGCGCCATATTGATTCATATTTTATTTGGGCAGTTTACAACCCAGTGGTATGAATATTGATTTCTCTAATTTCAAGTAGCCCTCGCATTCCCTCTCTCTCCAATCCTCCCCATCATACTTGTCCTGCCAGTTCCACTGTTCGTAATCCTATATGCCTTCGTTAGGGTTAGGGGATAAATAAAGTTCTATCGTATCGTATATCGTATCGATATCACCTCTTCCACAGCCAGCAATGGACCATTGTGGGCTCTGCCTCTCCTTAGTCATCGGTGATCATTGACAGAAAGGGAAAAAGCAAGGAACTGCAGATGCTGAAATTGTGGAGTAAAGCACAAAGTGCCGGAGTTACTCAACGGGTCAGGCGGATGGAGTGGACGTACGACGCTTTGGGTCAGGACCCTTCCACCACCTGAAAGAGGGAGTTGAGAGATGGGGGAGTAAGAGAGAGAGAGGAAAGTGAGAAAGGAGAGAGAGAGTGGGAAAGGGGGGAGGAAAGAGAGGGAGGGAGAGAGATGGAAGAATGAAAGAGGAGAGAGATGGTGGAAAGAGAGCGAGAGAAGAGAGAGGAGAGGAAATAAAGATTGAGAGAGGAAATAAAGATTGAGAGAGGGGAAGAGAGAGAAGGAAAGAGAGAGAAAAGAGTGAGGAAAATGAGAGAGGAGAGAGAGGAAAGAGGGAGAGAGAGAGAGAGAGAGAGAGAGAGAGGGAGAGAGAGAGAGAGAGAGAGAGAGAGAGAGAGAGAGAGAGAGAGAGAGAGAGAGAGAGAGAGAGAGAGAGAGGAAAATGAGAGAAATGAAAATGAGAAAGAGAGAGAGGAAGGAGAGCGAGAGAGAGAGAGAGAGAGAGAGAGAGAGAGAGAGAGAGAGAGAGAGAGAGAGAGAGAGAGAGAGAGAGAGAGAGAGAGAGAGAGAGAGAGAGAGAGAGAGAGAGAGAGAGAGAGAGAGAGAGAGAGAGAGCAGAGAGGGAGGGAGAGATAGAGGAGTGGGGAAGGTTGACAATGAGAACAAGAGAGAAGGACAAAGAGTCAAACACAACAAGGGCAGAGATGAGGAAAGAGATGGATGCAACAAATATTGAACAGAAAGAAGCAGAGTCGATGGGGTGAGCAGATGATGAAAGGGGGCAATAAGGCCCAATGGGGCAAGGAGAGAGCGTTAGGTTGAGAAGCAGAAGCACGTGAGCCTACAACGGAGGGCTTGCATGTCCAAACACAGGTGGGCATCTCGACAAGCCTGGCTGCTGTGCAATTGCTCATCCCAGCCATAAACTGAGTGAAATCGTTCAGCCCATTTGCAAGATCTATTTCACCACTTAATTAGTTTTATAACCTTGTCTTATCCATCTGTTACGAGAATCCTTCTATTCTTCCGAAGGACCTGCCGTGTCACTGGTACATATGAATCCACCCAGACCAAGCAGAAAATAGCTGGAGCTGTTACAGATAGTGAAATAACTCGCTTAAGAAGATGGTTAAATATTTTGCTTTAAAACTATTTTTAATTGTAATCTGCACTGTGCAGATATATTGCGGCAGATTTTTTTTAATGACTCCAGCAGTGATCGGCACGGTGGCGCAGCGGTAGAGTTGCTGCCTCACAGCGCAGGGGTCCTGGGTTCGATCCCGACTACGGGCGCTGTCTGTACGGAGTTTGTACGTTCTCCTTGCGACTCCAAAGACGAGCAGGTCTATAGTTAATTGGCTTGGGAAAATTGTGAATTGTGCAAATTGTGAATTGTAAATAGTGTGTGTAGGATAGTGTTAGTGTGTGGGGATCGCTGGTCGGCACGGTCTCGGTGGGCCGAAGGGCCTGTTTCCGCGCTGTATCTCTAAACTAAACTAAAACTATAGTCTGAAGAAGGGTCTCGACCTGAAACATCGCCCATTCCTTCTCTCCAGAGATGCTGCCTGTCCCGTTGAGTTACTCCAGCATTTTGTGGCTATGTTCGATTTAAACCAGCATCTGCAGTTCCTTCATACACATAAACTAAATCTACATAATCTATATAAGTGTGAGGTGCTGCATTTTGGTAGGACAAATCAAAATAGGACGTACAGGGTAAATGGTAGGGAATTGAGGAATGCAGTGGAACAGAGGGATCTGGGAATAACTGTGCATTGTTCCCTGAAGGTGGAATCTCATGTGGATAGGGTGGTGAAGAAGGCATTTGGTATGCTTGCCTTTATAAATCAGAGCATCGAGTATAGAAGTTGGGATGTAATGTTGAAATTGTACAGGGCATTGGTGAGGCCGAATCTGGAGTATGGTGTGCAGTTCTGGTCGCCAAATTATAGGAAGGATGTCGACAAAATGGAGAGGGTACAGAGGAGATTTACTAGAATGTTGCCTGGGTTTCAGCACTTAGGCTACAGAGAGAGGTTGAACTGGTTGGGTCTTTATTCTTTGGAGCGTAGAAGGTTGAGGGGGGACTTGATAGAGGTTTTTTAAATTTTGAGAGGGGCGGACAGAGTTGACGTGGGTAGGCTTTTCCCTTTGAGAGTGGGGAAGATTCCAACAAGGGGACATAGCTTCAGAATTGAGGGACAAAGGTTTAGGGGTAACATGAGGGGGAATTTCGTTACTCAGAGGGTTGTGGCTGCATGGAATGGGCTTCCGGTGGAAGTGGTGGAGGCTGGCTCGATTTTATTATTTAAGAGTAAATTGGATAGGTATATGGATAGGAGGGGATTGGAGGGTTATGGTCTGAGTGCAGGTAGATGAGACTAGGTCAGGGAGAATGGTCGGCGTGGACTGGTAGGGCCGGACAGGCCTGTTTCCATGCTGTAGTTGTTATATGTTATATGTTATACAGGTGCCATTTGAAGCTTTGCAGGGAGTTTGACCAACATTTAACATCCAAGTACAGGGGGAGACACAGGGGCAGGTGGTGAAAGCCCAAATATAGATACAGATGATCCCCCCCTGTCTCATGTTACCGGGGTGGGGGGGAGGTAATAGGCCCAGAAATTCAAACGCATTGCGATTTTTTTGCAACGTAATGCCACATCATCTGCCCATGAGGCAAACATAAAATAAAAAATTGACAATGTGTAGATCTTAGTTTAGTTTAGTTTCGACACATAGCGTGGAAACAGGCCCATCGGCCCACCGAGTCCACGTCGACCAGCGATCAGCCCTTACACTAGTTCTGTCCTGCAGATGGACACAAAAAGCTGGAGTAACTCAGCAGGACGGGCAGCATCTCTGGAGAGAAGGAATGGGTGACGTTTCGGGTCTCTGGCGCTGTAAGCGCTGTCAGGCGGCAGCTCCACCGGTGCGCCACCGGTTCTTCAGACTTCTTCAGTCTGAAGAAGGGTCTCGACCTGAAACGTCACCCATTCCTTCTCTCCTGAGATGCTGCCTGACCCGCTGAGTTACTCCAGCATTGTGTGAATAAATCCAATCCAAGTAAAGCTGCCATTTTACCAACAATGAACAATTAGGTGGCACAGCGGTAGAGTTGCTGTCTTGCAGCGAATGCAGCGCCGGAGACCCGGGTTCGATCCCGACTACGGGTGCTGTCTGTACGTTCCCCCTGTGACCTGTGTGGGTTTTCGCCGAGATCTTCCGTTTCCTCCCACACTCCAAAGACGTGCAGGTTTGTGGGTTAATTGGCTTGGGGTAAATGTTAAAAGAATTGTCCCTAGTGGGTGTCGGATAGTGTTAATGTGCGGGGTGTTGAGTATAGGAGCAAAGAGGTCCTTCTGCAGTTGTACAGGGCCCTAGTGAGACCGTACCTGGAGTAGTGTGTGCAGTTTTGGTCTCCAAATTTGAGGAAGGATATTCTTGCTATTGAGGGCGTGAGGCGTAGGTTTACTAGGTTAATTCCCGGAATGGCGGGACTATCATATGTTGAAAGACTGGAGCGACTAGGATTGTATACACTAGAATTTAGAAGGATGAGAGGAGATCTTATCGAAACGTATAAGATTATTAAGGGGTTGAACACTTTAGAGGCAGGAAACATGTTCACAATGTTGGGGGAGTCCAGAACAAGAGGCCACAGTTTAAGAATAAGGGGTAGGCCATTTAGAACTGAGATGAGGAAAAAGATATTCAGTCAGAGAGTTGCGAATCTGTGGAATTCTCTGCCTCAGAAGGCTGTGGAGGCCAATTCTCTGAATGCATTTAAGAGAGAGCTAGATAGAGCTCTTAAGGATAGCGGAGTCATGGGGTATGGGGAGAAGGCAGGAACGGGGTACTGATTGAGAATGATCAGCCATGATCACATTGAATGGCGGTGCTGGCTCGAAGGGCCGAATGGCCTCCTCCTGCACCCATTGTCTATTGTCTATTGTCTATCGCTGGTCAGCGTGGGCCGAAAGGGCCTGTTTCCGCGTTTTATCTCGAAACTAAACAAGTGGCGATGCCCTCCACGGTCAAAGAGCTGCCTTGATTTTAACCGTTCCTGCCTTCCTTTACCTGCTGATCAATGGACACGGCGTCCAGCCCATGGTACATGATGTTGACCCAGCCATCCTTCGAAGCGAGCACAAAGAGAGACATCAGAGCCTGTTGTAGGGAGACACAGACATTGGTTTCAAACTGAGATACAGACTGCTACCAGCTTGACAGCATCCGAAGATCACAGCACTGCCCGGAGTTAATTCAGCCCTGCTAAGTAGGCCTCTTGCACCTGACATCTACTCTCAGTAAAGACTTCATATTGTTCATATATATTGTTCACGTTAATCACATTAGGAGGTATATCAGTGTATATTAATCACAATGGGTGTTTTTTGATCACTAGGGGAGGTATATCATGAGGTTATACGTGATAGAAGCAGAATTAGGCCATTCGGCCCATCAAGTCTACTCCGCCATTCAATCATGGCTGATCTACCTCTCCCTCCTAACCCCATTCTCCTGCCTTCTCCCCATAACCCCTGACACCCGCACTAATCAAGAATCTATCTAGCTCTGTCTCAAAAATATCCATTGACTTGGCCTCCACAGCCTTCTGTGGCAAAGAATTCCACAGATTCATCACCCTCTGGCGAAATAAATTCTTCCTCATCTCCTTCCGAAAGGATCGTCCATTAATTCTGAGGCCGTAACCTTGAGTCCTAGACCAAAGGTACTAGAGAAAGAAGATGGACCACTCCGTTGAAGTCGCCTATACTGAAGTGTAGTACGCAAAGGAGTGTAACGTCCGCCATTTTAGTAAGCAAACCCCGCAGTGTAATCAGTATTTGGGGGGAACAGTATGTGTGATGATACCATTAAAATGCAGAATATATCTCATCTGTCAATTCACAGATTTTTGTTATTTTTCTTTTTAAATGTTTCTGGAAGTTTCTGCCGACTAAAATGGCGCCGTGATGTACTACGGTTTTTAGGGTCGAGTGGCCTATCTTGCTCCTCTAGTATTTTTTTCCTAGACTCTCCCACTAGTGGAAACATCCTCTCCACACCCACTCTATCCGAGTGGAATAGAGCCCCAGCCTCTCCCTATAGCCCAGGTCCTCTAGCCCTGGCAACATCCTTGTAAATCTTCTCTGTACCACTTTCCAGCTTGACAACATCTTTCCGAAAACACGGTGCCCAGAACTGAACCAGTCTGAAGAAGGGTCTCGACCCGAAACGCCATCCGTTCCTTCTCTCCAGAGATGCTGCCTGTCCCTCTGATTTACACCAGCATTCTGTGTCTATCTTCGGATTAAACCAGCATCTGCAGTTCCAATATCAATAGTCATTTATTTGTCACATCCACATAAATGTGCAGCGAAATGAAAAATTACCCGCAGTTCAACAATAAGACCAATAAGAATAATCAATAAAAATGCAATAACACATACAATAAACTAACACCAAACAAAAGAAACATCCATCACAGCGAGTCTCCTCCAGTCCCCTCCTCACTGTGATGGAAGGCCAGAGTGTCTTTTCTCTTCCCCCTTCCCACACAGTAAGTGTTCAGACCGTTACTGGATCTGCGAGAGTAGACTGGAAGAGAGACACCAGTTGTGAATTCTGTACCTGTCCCAGGTTGTCAAAGTTGTACTTGTGATGGACCCACTTGTAGTTGGCCAGCAAACAGTCTGATCGGTTGGTGACGTTGCGGGTATCATGGCCCTGGCAGTAGTAGAACTTGCCTTTGAAGAGCTGTAAAGTTTAAAGGGCATTGTTAGTGGTGTGATATTCGGCTAAGGTTGGCCAACAATATTGTCCCTGGCCCCGACCATGTCCTGAACAGTGAATACGAATTGATACCATCAAATCGGAGGTGCAAATCGAAGATTTAATAAGGTTAGACTGAAGCACTCTTTTGTGCACCAGACAATCCTGACACTAAACATAGAACGTAATCCCAGATCAAATGTACGTTGAAGGGTCTGGAATGTGTCGTCATTTACCGATGGGGAACATATGCATCCTCGTTTCAATAGACAATAGACAATAGGTGCAGGAGGAGGCCATTCGGCCCTTCGAGCCAGCACCGCCATTCAATGTGATCATGGCTGATCATTCTCAATCAGTACCCCGTTCCTGCCTTCTCCCCATACCCCCTGACTCCGCTATCCTTAAGAGCTCTATCCTATCCAGCTCTCTCTTGAATGCATTCAGAGAATTGGCCTCCATTGCCTTCTGAGGCAGAGAATTCCACAGATTCACAACTCTCTGACTGAAAAAGTTTTTCCTCATCTCAGTTCTAAATGGCCTACCCCTTATTCTTAAACTGTGGCCCCTTGTTCTGGACTCCCCCCAACATTGGGAACATGTTTCTTGTCTCACTTTCTTTGTCTTTGTTGATGTTGCAGGTGGAGCTGCTGAGATGCAAGAAAAACCTTAGACTTGATCTGACAATAAAGTGTTATCGTATCGTATCGTATTGTCCCCGGAGTTGAAGACTGGCCGGAGGAACCCCTGGTCTGATTCACCGACTGGCAAGATGGCGGCCCTGTTATTTTTGTACCTTTACAATCTTCCCAGGGGGTGGATTTGGACACGTGTTGGTGGTCGGGCCAGTCTGAAGAGGGCTTCCTACCCAGAACGTCGCCTACCCATCTTCTCCAGAGATCCGAGCGCAGACTGGATGATCATTGCGCTGAACTCCTTCGCTCAGTCCACCTAGGCCTGCCCAATCTCCCGGTTGCCAAACAAACTAAACGTCGCCCATTCCTTCCCTCCAGAGATGCTGCCTGACCTGCTGAGTTACTCCAGCTTTTTGTGTCTATCTTTGGTTTAAACCAGCGTCTGCCGTTCCTTCCTGCATATTAACTCCCCTTCCCGGTCCCACACTGACCATTTTGTCCTGGGCCTCTTCCACTGTCATAGTGAGGCCCAGCGCAAATTGGAGGAACAGCACCTCATATTTTGCTTGGGCAGCTCACACCCCAGCGGTATGAACATTGATTTCTCTAGTTTCATGTAGCCTTTGCATTCCCTCTCTCTCCGTCCCTCCCCCCCCCCCCCCCCCCCTCTAGGCGTCCTGCTAGTTTCACTGGTCGTATTCCTTCACTTTCACCTCTTCCACAGCCAACAATGGACCTTTGTGGGCTCCACCTTTCCTTGGTCATCAGTGCCGGCTCTGATTCGATCTGTACCTTTTCATACCCCCAGGTTTCCCTCTCCCCTGCTCCCAGTCTGAAGAAGGGTCTCGAAGTCTCCTCTTCTTACACCCCAGCGATGCTACCCGACCTGCTGAGCCAGCACTTTGTGTCCATCTTTGGTGTAAACCAAAATCTGCAGTTTTTAGATTTTTTAGATTTAGAGATACAGCACGGAAACAGGCCCTTCGGCCCACCGGACCCACCGCCCAGCGATCCCCGCACATTAACACTATCCTACACACACTAGGGACAATTTTTTTTACATTTGCCCAGCCAATTAACCTACATACCTGTACGTTGGAGTGTGGGAGGAAACCGAAGATCTCGGAGAAAACCCACGCAGGTCACGGGGAGAACGTACAAACTACGTACAGACGGCGCCCGTAGTCAGGATCGAACCTGAGTCTCCGGCGCTGCATTCGCTGTAAGGCAGCAACTCTACCGCTGCGCTACAGTGACGCAGCCGTTGCTTCCGACACACTCTCCAGAGATGCTGCCTGACCGACCGAGTTACTCCAGCACTTTGTCTCTATCTTGGGTTTTCAACTAGCACCTGCGGTTCCATGCTTCCACGACTTGATTGCCCCGATCAATAGACAATAGGTGCAGGAGGAGGCCATTCGGCCCTTCGAGCCAGCACCGCCATTCAATGTGATCATGGCTGATCATTTTCAATCAATACCCCGTTCCTGCCTTCTCCCCATACCCCCTGACTCCGCTATCCTTAAGAGCTCTATCCAGCTCTCTCTTGAATGCATTCAGAGAATTGGCCTCCACTGCCTTCTGAGGCAGAGAATTCCACAGATTCACAACTCTCTGACTGAAAAAGTTTTTCCTCGTCTCAGTTCTAAATGGCCTACCCCTTATTCTTAAACTGTGGCCCGTTGTTCTGGACTCCCCCAACATTGGGAACATGTTTCCTGCCTCTAACGTGTCCAACCCCTTAATAATCTTATACGCTTCGATAAGATCTCCTCTCATCCTTCTAAATTCCAGTGTATACAAGCCTATGCCATCCCATCTCTTGTGTGGAGAGCAGGGGTGGGGGTAATCTTGGACAAGAGGGTGGGGGGGGGGGGGGAACTCCATCAGCTCATCGATAGATCTTGAGATCGGGAGATGTCCCTCTCATGAATCCCAGCCAGCTGGGAAGCTGGAATTACAGGTTAATCCCTACCCTCCAGTTAAAAAAAGGAAATGCTCCAAATGTGCAGCAGACCGGCCAGCATCTGCGGAGGCAGAGGTTAGTGCGACACTCCAAAAGGTTCGTGACATTTTATCAGTCCGGAACTTTAACACTGGGCAGTCCTTGGGCCGGATGGATGACACAGTCAAATAATATTGGTGTGGTCCAAAGTAGTTTGAAAGAGGCCTTGGGAAAGATGAGCGAGGTTTACATCCACGTCCATCATTACATCTACAATGGAAATTCCGATGCCTTCTCAGAGAAACATGGAAAACATGTGCAGGAGTAGGCCATTCGGCCCTTTCGAGCCAGCACCACCATTCAATGTCATCATGGCGGATCGCGTCACGAGCCCGTCCCTTTAATGGTCCCCTGGTTGTCCATCTGCTCACGGCGGCACAGAGGCTGGTAGAGCCGCTGCCTCACGGCGCCAGAGATCCCGTTTCGATCCTGACCCTGGTGTACGAGGGCAGATGTACAACCTGGGGCCATTAAAGGGACGGGCTCGTGACGAGATCAGCCAAGATGACATTGAATGGCGGTGCTGGCTCGAAGGGCCGAACGGCCTACTCCTGCACCTGTTTTCCATGTTTCTCTGAGAAGGCATCGGAATTTCCATTGTAGATGTAATGATGGAAGTGGATGCAAACCTCTCTCATCTTTCCCAAGGCTTCTCTCAAACTACTTTGGTCTGTTCTCCCGGGGACCTCGTGGGTTTCCTCCGGGTGCTCCGGTTTCCCCCCCGCATCCCAAAGGCTTGCGGGTTTGTTGTTTGTTGTGGGTTTACTGGCCGCTGTAAAAATTGCCCCTGGTGTGTCGAGAGTGGGTGCGAAAGTGGAATATCAAAGCACTAGTGTGAACGGGTCATCGATGATCGCTGTGGGCTCGATGGGCCAAAAGGCATTTTCCATGCGTATCACTAGAATGTTAAATAAACTACGAACTCAGTGAAAAAAGGACATAAAGTGCTGGAGTAATTCAGCAGGTCAGGCAGCAACTCTGGAGAACACGGATAGGTGAAGTTTCGGGTCGAGAACCTTCTTTGGAACGAAAAACTCAGTGAGCCTTTCCAAAGTTGTGTAGGACATTAACTGCAGTTGCTGGTACAAATCGAAGGTATCACAAAATGCTGGAGTAACTCAGCGGGTCAGGCAGCCTCTCGGGAGAGAAGGAATGGGTGACGTTTCGGGTCGTGACCCTTCTTCAGACTAAAGGAGGGTCTCGACCCGAAACGTCACCCATTCCTTCTCTCTAGAGATGCTGCCTGACCCGCTGAGTTACCCCAGCATTTTGTGATACTTTCCAAAGATGTTGTCAGGCAGAGAAGATCTTCGAGGATGTTGGCAGGACTCGAGGGCTTGAGCTGTAGAGAGAGGCTGAGCAGGCAGGACTCTCATCATTGGAGCACAGGAGGATGAGGAATGAAGTTGGAGAGGTGTACAAAACCATGAGAGGAATAGACACACAGAGGCTCTTGCCGAGAGTAGGGGTATCGAGAACCAGAGGACATCGGCTTAAAGTGACCGGGGAAGATTTAATAGACAATAGACAATAGACAATAGGTGCAGGAGGAGGCCATTCAGCCTTCGAGCCAGCACCGCCATTCAATGCGATCATGGCTGATCACTCTCAATCAGTACCCCGTTCCTGCCCTCTCCCCATACCCCCTCACTCCGCTATCCTTAAGAGCTCTATCCAGCTCTCTCTTGAAAGCATCCAACGAACTGGCCTCCACTGCCTTCTGAGGCAGAGAATTCCACACCTTCACCACTCTCTGACTGAAAAAGTTCTTCCTCATCTCCGTTCTAAATGGCCTACCCCTTATTCTTAAACTGTGGCCCCTTGTTCTGGACTCCCCCAACATTGGGAACATGTTTCCTGCCTCTAATGTGTCCAATCACCTAATTATCTTATATGTTTCAATAAGATCCCCCCTCAGGGGTAACGTTCTCACAAAAGGAGTGGTAGGTGTATGTAACGAGAAATGCCGGAGGAGGTAGTTGAGGCAGCGTTTAAGAAACATTTAGACAGGTACATGGATAAGACAGGTTTAGAGGGATATGGGCCAAATGCAGGCAGGTGGGACTAGTGTAGATGGGACATGTTGGTCGGTGTGGGGAAGTTGGGCCGAAGGGCCTGTTTCCACGCTGTATGACGCTGTGACCCGCTGAGTTACTCCAGCACTTTGTGCCTATCTTTCACAGAGTATAGGCGTTTGGACGTTATGTTACAGTTGTACACGACGTTGATGTGTTTGCATTTGTACGTAGGAAGGAACTGCAGATGCTGGTTTACACCGAAGAAAGGCACAAAACGCTGGAGTAACTCAGCGGAACGGGCAGCATCTCTGGAGAGAAGGGATGGGTGACGTTTCGGTACGAGTCTGAAGAAGGGTCTCGAGGCCGAAAAACGTCACCCATTCCTTCTATCCGGAGATGCTGCCCGTCCCGCTGAGTTACTCCAGCGTTTTGTGTCTATCTTTGGAGTGTATACATTTGTGTCTACCTCCAAGAATAATCCATTTTCTCTCTCTTTAGGCTTGGTTAACTCGGCAGTGGGCCTCTGGGCATTAAAGATTACCCGCCGGCCACAGAGGACTCATCATTAATGTCAGCGCAACGACAGGGGATTATTCACTTGAGCTGCCTCACGCGCAGACACAGGGCTGGAGAGATTGCACAGCCCTCTTCCTGCCTGCCTGATACACACTGCAGCCCATCGGTGTCAACAAACGACAGCCCCTCTGTGCTTCAGGGAGTCGGTAATTAAAACGATTACTTACTGATTCGTAAAGATCTTGAAAAGGGCACGGTGGATGTGGCAACAGCGAGTCTGATTCACGTCTAGCGAGGCATAATTAATAAAGAGGAACACTATGGTTTGACTTGTGCAAGGGCATAATTGGATTATGTTTATAACCACGCAAACCTTTGGCACAGTTCCGTTTAGTTTATTGTCACGTGTGCCGAGGTACAGTGAAAAGCTTTTGTCGCGCGCCCCCAGTCGTACAGGGCCTTGGTGAGACCGCACCTGGAGTATTGTGTGCAGTTTTGGTCTCCTAATCTGAGGAAAGACATTCTAGCCTTAGAGGGAGTACAGAGAAGGTTCACCAGATTGATCCCTGGGATGGCAGGACTTTCATATGAAGAAAGACTGGATAGACTGGGCTTGTACTCGCTGGAATTTAGAAGACTGAGGGGGGATCTTATAGAAACATATAAAATTCTTAAGGGGTTGGAGAGGCTAGATGCGGGAAGATTGTTCCCGATGTTGGGGAAGTCCAGAACTAGGGGTCACAGCTTAAGGATAAGGGGGAAGTCTTTTAGGACCGAGATGAGAAAACATTTCTTCACACAGAGAGTGGTGAGTCTGTGGAATTCTCTGCCACAGAAGGTAGTTGAGGCCAGTTCATTGGCTATATTTAAGAGGGAGTTAGATGTGGCCCTTGTGGCTAAAGGGATCAGGGGGTATGGAGAGAAGGCAGGTACAGGTTACTGAGCTGGATGATCAGCCATGATCATATTGAATGGCGGTGCAGGCTCGAAGGGCCGAATGGCCTACTCCTGCACCTATTTTCTATGTTTCTATGTTTCTATGTAACCAGTCAGCGGAAAGACAATGCACGATTACAATCGAGCCATTTACAGTGCAGAGGTACACGATGAGGGAATAACGTTTAGTGCGAGGTTAAAGCCAGTAAAGTCCGATCAAAGATAATCCAAGAATCACCAATGAGGTAGATAGTAGTTCAGGACTGCTCTCTGGTTGTGGTAGGATGCGGCAGTTGTGTGTAGAGCAGTATATTTAGAGTCATAGAGTTATACAGCGTGGAAACAGGCCTTTCGGCCTAGCTTGCCCATGACAACCAAGGTGCCCCATCTACACTAGACCCGCCTGTCCCATATCCCTCTAAACCTTTCAGATCCAGTCTGAAGAAGAGTTCCAACCCAAAACGTTACCTATTCCTTTTCTCCAGAGATGCTGCCTGACCCGCTGAGTTACTCCAGCATTATCTCCTTATCCATGGGTCTCTAGGTTCCTATCCAAAGTCCCTCAATTCCTGAACATGTCTGAACATGTCTGAACACCGTATTTTCCAGTCTTTGTGACAAAACAATAGCCAATAGGTGCAGGAGGAGGCCATTCGGCCCTTCGAGCTAGCACCGCCATTCAATGTGATCATGGCTGATCATTCTCAATCAGTACCCCGTTCCTGCCTTCTCCCCGTACCCCCTGACTCCGCTATCCTTAAGAGCTCTATCTAGCTCTCTGTTGAATGCATTCAAAGAATTGGTCTCCACTGCCTTCTGAGGCAGAGAATTCCACAGATTTACAACTCTCTGATGAAAAAGTTTTTCCTCATCTCCGTTCTAAATGGCCTACCCCTTATTCTTAAACTGTGGCCCCTGGTTCTGGACTCCCCCAACATTGGGAACATGTTTCCTGCCTCTAACGTGTCCAACCCCTTAATAATCTTATATGTTTCGATAAGATCCCCTCTCATCCTTCTAAATTCCAGTGTAAACAAGCCCAGTCGCTCCAGTCTTTCAACATACAACAGTCCCGCCATTCCGGGAATTAACCTAGTAAATCTACGCTGCACGCCCTCAATAGCAAGAATATCCGTCCTCAAATTTGGAGACCAAAACTGCACACAGTACTCCAGGTGCGATCTCACCAGGGCCCTGTACAACTGCAGGAGGAGATTGAGAAGGAGGTGGTGCTGAGGCTCTTGAAGAAAAGTACTGTCCAACACGAGAGGGCACAGCTATAAGATGAGAGGAGGAAAGTTGAATGGAGATGTGTGGGGCAGGTTTTTCACACAGAGGCCGTTGTGGACATGGAACACATTGCCAAGGGGTGGTGCTGGAGGCCGATACCATGGTGGTGTTTAAGAGGCTTTTAGGTAGGCAAATGGAAGTACAGTGAAAAGAGGTGAATGGATCATGTACAGGTAGATGAGATCAGTTCAGACTTGACTTTAGTTCTCAGGGCAGCACGGTGGCGCAGCGGTAGAGTTGCTGCCTCACAGCGCCAGAGACCCAGGTTCGATCCTGACTACGGGCGCTGTCTGCAAGGAGTTTGTACGTTCTCCCCGTGACCTGCGTGGGTTTTCTCCGAGATTTTCGGTTTCCTCCCACACTCCAAAGACGTGCAGGTTTGTTGGTTAATTGGCCTGGGGTAAGTATAAATTGTCCCTAGTGTGTGTAGGATAGTGTTAGCGTGCGGGGATCGCTGGGCGGTGCGGACTCGGTGGGCCGAAACGTCTGTTTCCTGTATGTTTACTATATGTTTACTATATTGGTACTTGCGAGCAAAGCACCAAGGCACATTCCTTGTATGTCTAAATACTTGACTAATAAAATTTATTCAATTCAATTTATTCAATTCAACTAAACTGTGTTAATAGGGCAGGCGTGGCAGCAAGTCCCATCATGTCCCATCGTGGGCGGCACGGTGGCGCAGCGGTAGAGTGGCTGCCTCACAGCGCCAGAGACCCAGGTTCGATCCTGACTACGGGCGCCGTCTGTACGGAGTTTGTAAGTTCTCCCCGTGACCTGCGTGGGTTTTCTCCGAGATCTTCGGTTTCCTCCCACACTCCAAAGACGTACAGGTTTGTAGGTTAGTTGGCTGGGCAAATGTTAGTGGGTGTAGGATAGTGTTAGTGTGCGGGGATCGCTGGGCGGCGCGGACCCGGTGGGCCGAAGGGCCTGTTTCTGCGCTGTATCTCTAAATCTAAAAATCTAACAAAAAAATGTATACACTGATTTACAACAATCTTGGCAATGGCATGGTTCGCAAGGGCAGTATTTATCCATCGCTCTTGAGTTTCCCTGCTGGGTGAGAGAAGGGCAGGTAGTCCCCGGAGCTACTGTAGTCCATGTGGTGCAGCACCGACCAGAGTTTCTCCGCATTAAGGCAGGCTCTGTCTCTTCCCCACATTACCCCCCAATGCTATCGCAGTGGTAGAGCTCCTGCCTCTCAGCGCCGGAGACCCAGGTTCGATTCCGACTACGGGCGCCGTCTGTACGGAGTTTGTACGTTCTCCCCGTGACCTGCGTGGGTTTTATCCGGTTTCCTCCCACATTCCAAAGACGTGCAGGTTTGTAGGTTAATTGGCTTGGAATAATTGTAAATTGTCCCTGGCGTGTGTAGGATAGTGTTAGCGTGCGGGGATCGCTGGGCGGCGTGGACTCGGTGGGCCGAAGGGCCTTTTTCTGTGTTGTATCTCTAAATCTAAACTAAAGCATAGATAGACACAAACCGCTGGAGTAACTCAGCGGGACAGGCAGCATCTCCGGAGTGAAGGAATGGGTGACGTTTCGAGTCGAGACCCTTCTTCAGAGTCAGGGGAGAGGGAAACGAGAGATATGGAAGGGTTAAATAACTCGTAGCTTGCAAAACACTTGGTAAATTCTGGAGGACATGCTTGAAGATCATTCTTATGCGTGTGGAGAGTGGTTGGAATTGGAGAATTCATGCAGACGGCTTTTAATATTGAACAAGTCAGTCCATTAGTAAACCTCTAGAGTAGTCCTTCATAACCCTCCAATGATTTTTTAATATCACTATTAATAAAGCTTGCCTGAAATTACTTGAACACAAGTTAAATTCTCGAACTGATAGAATTGTTACTGAAGCTAGTAGCTTTCCAAAAATTCAGATTCCTGAGGAGAATATATGTGCACTTTAAAAACAAATCAAATCGAGAACCAGAGGACATAGGTTTAAGGTGAGGGGGGAAAGATTTAATAGGAATCTGAAGGGTAACTTTTTCATGCAAAGGGTGGTGGGTGTATGGAACGAGCTGCCAGAGGAGGTAGTTGAGGCAGGAACTATCGCAACGTTTAAGAAACATTTAGACAGGTACGTGGATAGAACAGGTTTAGAGGGATATGGGCCAAATGCAGGTAGGTGGGACTAGTGTAGATGGGACATGTTGGCAAGTGTGGGTAAGTTTGGCTGAAGGACTCTATGACTCTGCATTAGTTGATTTCTACAGAAAATAACACGTGGGATTCACTCCATGAGTAACGTGCCACGAGGTTGTATTGAGTATAACGTGGACAGAAATATTGTGGCGTCTATACACTAAAACTCTCGTTTGTTTGTTTGTTTGTTTGTTCCTGAACTGCAGCCAAAACGGTACACGATAACGCGACAATTTTAGGCCCACCTTACTCACCGTCGTCCCTTTGGTGCTAATGGAAGAAGTTTCATTGAAATCGGTGTTATATTTTTAAAGTTATTCACATTTTAAAGTTTAAATCTATCTCCTAGGGAGGGAGGGAGGGAGAGGGGTGGAGGGAGGAGGGAGGGTAAGGGGGGGTTGAGGGGGATGGAGTGCGGATGGGGAAGGGGGTGGAGGGAGGGGGGAGGAGGAAGGAGGGGGAGGAGGAGGGAGGGGAGGGGGAGGGAATGAGGGAGGGAAGGGGATGGAGGGGGGTGGAGGATAAGGGGGGTTGAGGGGGATGGAGTGGGAGGGAAAGTGGGGGAGGAAGGGGAGGGGGGAGAGAGGGGAGGGGGGGGGAGGAGGGGGTGCTGCACCAATGCAGGAGAGGTTTGGGCCCAACGGGTCCACTTGGTCTAGTTGGCTTCTAAATCTCTCCAACAATCTCTCCAAATCTCTCGGTAATGTCATCAATTCACATTTTAAAAACGACCTTGGTCACCAGCAGTGCATCACAGTCAATGCGGTGCTTTTTGAAATGGGTGTAATTTATGAAGCGCAGCAGTCAATTTGTATAACTGCAGAAGCAACACTAATAATGAGTAACAATATATGGTTGAGCCATGTGGAATGAGTGATAAACATTGCCCCTGGGACTCCAGGGAGAGGGCCTTTGCTCGTTGAAGGAGTTGTGAGATCTCGTTCACCAGTGATGGAAATGGGGGAGGGGAGGGGAGGGGAGGGGGTATGGAGGGAGAGGGGGGATGGCGTTCCCCTAGTTTTCAATTTCCAGCTCGGGTTTAATGAGTACTGCAGAAAGATTCGAGTCGTTTATCACTTTATTCAACTCGGACGAAAACGATTTGTTAACTGTCACTGTTAGCACTTGTTAACAGCCAGTAGTTAACAGGCAGTAGTTATACAATGTGTCATCAATACATCGATCCACATTCCTCAGTAAATGTAATTGTGTTTTGACCATGTATTAATGACACCGCGTTCCTTTGAATAAAATTCAAGGGAGAATTTCTTAAACTCACTGTCAGGGCTACTGGACCGCGAGCACGGGCTCAGGTAAAGTCACGTTATTTTATTATTCCACGTTATTTTATTTGCCGCTCTGCCACTGTGCCTCTCTGCCACTGTGCCTCAGTTGTTTCAGTTAAATTAGAATGGATGGGGCGAAAATTAAATAAGTAGTACCAATAGTTTTTTCCAGCCTAAATCGTGAGTGGTGAATATTTTATTGTGGGTAGTTTTATTTAGCAAAACAACAGTGTAAGCGGAAATATTTTATTATATATCACTATCAAATTTTATTATATATCGCTATCAAATCACTATCAAATATCTATAAATTTCAGATTTGTGTACCCCTGTGAAAATGAGCATACTGAGATACTTTGAAAGACAGCGTCTTCAGATCGATGAAGAAATAAATGATAATGAAAACACAGCCAGAAAAGAAGGCGAAATTACTTGAAAATGATAATGTAACTGATGCAGCTGTTTCGCCTGATGCTGCTGCATGTGAAGACATTTCAAAAGATATTGAAAAATGTGACCTTCCAGACCGTTGGACACAAGAAATGTACTTAAACAAAAAGAAAGAATATCCCTGGCTAATTGTTAAAAACAGAAAACTCGGATGTAGTGTATGCAGCAAGTGTCGTCTTGGACTTGAACGAACACAAGGAATTCATTTGTCTCGTGAGTGGTGCCGTGTTAATGTAGTAGGAGTGAGTGATGACAAAGCAAAACAGTTCACGAGTTTAAGGAAAAAGATTTTTAGGCACAAAAATAGTGAAGCTCATATCAGACGCCAAAAAATCAATGAAACAGCTGGGAAAAAAAGCAATCGAAAATGTAGTGTGTTTGTCACTGAAAAAGGCCGAAGCAAAAACAGGTCGAGTTTTTAGAACTGTATATAATATTGTACACAAAGGTAGGCCCTACACAGATATGTCTTCTGATATTGAACTGCAAGAAAAAAACGGCATCGACTTAGGGTACGTTCTACACTCTCGTTGGTCATGTGCAGATGTTTCTCACCACATAGGGAACCAGATGCGAAAGACAGTGGTGGAAAATATCATTTCAAAACAATCTAAAATGTCTATTATGATTGATGACTCTACTACTATTAATGGGAAAACTGTTCTAGTCGTCTGCTTCAGAGCAGCAGTTGGTGAATCTTCCCAACCTATATCATTCTATTTTGACGTAGAACATATGAAACTTGGTGCAAATGCAAAATCTATATATGATGGGCTTCTAAGTTGCTTACAAAGAGGTGGTTTTTCAATACAGTACCTAAAAGAAAATGTGATATCACTTGTAACCGATGGTGCATCAGTAATGTTAGGACGAAATACAGGGGTTACAAAACTATTCCTTGATGATTTCCCTACTGCAACTGTTTGGCACTGTGCCAGTCACAGGCTTGAACTCAGTGTAGGTGATGCTATAAATGAAGTTGCAGGTTTGAATCATTTTCAGATATTTTGTGATAAATTGTATTCCTTATATCATAGGTCTCCGAAGAATCAGGATGAGTTAACTGCATGTGCTAAGGCTCTTCGCTGTCAACTGTTGAAAATTGGTCGTGTTTTCAGTGTGAGATGGGTTGCTTCGTCTTACCGACCTGTAAAGGCAATTATAGAGCTATTTGGGAGCATTTTGGAAAAGCACGCTGTGATGCTTCAAGATCTAGTGCAGAGAGAGCAAAGTACGAGGGGCTGAAAAAAGTATTCGAGTCATCAGCTTTCCTAAATAATTTGGGCTTGTTGATGGACAGTTTGCAAGAGTTGTCTGAACTGTCACTTGAACTGCAGAACCGAAATTGTACACTTAGTAAAGCACATGAGGAAATTAAACGAACTATCAAGGCTCTTGAATGTCAAATAGAGAAGTCAGGAAAATGTTATACTCAACGGCATGCAGAAAGAAAGAGGAGGTGACAGAAACAAATTGAGATTATATACCATTATGGAACATTTTGTAATGTGAACAGAGAGAGAGAGAGAGAGAGAGAGAGAGAGAGATGCCAGAAAGCATCTCTGACATATAACACACAATTATGTGTTATTTGACTCTGCATTAAAATTTGATAAGCAAGTCAACGCTGTGGTAAAAGCCAGCTTCTTCCAACTTCGTACCACAGCTAAAATCAAACCTTTCCTCCAATTCGACGACACTGAAAAAATCATTCACGCTTTCATTTCCTCCCGCCTAGACTACTGCAACTCCCTATACACTGGGATCAGCCAATCATCCCTGTCCCGCCTGCAACTGGTCCAAAACGCCGCAGCGAGACTCCTGACGGGTACCCGTAAAAGGGACCACATCACCCCGATTCTGGCCTCTCTCCACTGGCTCCCCGTACGATACAGAATCAACTTCAAGCTCCTCCTATTCACATATAAAGCCCTAAATGGACATCCCCCCCCCCCTACATCAAAAATCTTCTAACCCACCTCTCTAACTCCAGGTCCCTCAGGTCGGCCGACTTGGGGCTACTCACTATCCCGCGGTCTAGGCTTAAGCTCAGGGGTGACCGCGCTTTTGCGGTTGCAGCTCCTAGACTGTGGAACAGCATCCCTCTCCCCATCAGAACTGCCCCCTCCATCAACTCCTTTAAGTCCAGGCTCAAAACCTATTTCTACTCCCTAGCGTTTGAGGCTCATTGAGGAGGCGCTGTGAACTGTTTTGTATGTGCTGTTATGTTTGTGTGCTACTGTATGTTTCATTTTTTCCTTAGTACTTAATCAGATCTATAGCACTTTGGTCAACGTGGGTTGTTTTTAAATGTGCTATACAAATAAAATTGACTTGACTTGACTTGATAAAAAATTTATGTATTCTTGAACTCTTACATGGGAATGACCGCACATAAAAAAATCCCCCCCCCCTTCCTTCCCAACCTCAGCCTCACAGACCTTAGAGTACCCCTAGTTCCTAAAACCCATTTCCATCACTGTCGTTCACCCATCAGAGGTGGCAGCATAGTTTTAGCTCAGTGTTTCACCGAAAGATGCCACCTCCGACATCACTTGGGAACGCACTCAAAATGGCCACCTGGGTCACATGGTCATGTTCATTGTGTGGGGCACGGTGGCGCAGCGGTAGAGTTGCTGCCTTACAGCGAATGCAGCGCCGGAGACTCGGGTCCGATCCTGACTACGGGCGCCGTCTGTACGGGGTTTGTACGTTCTCCCCGTGACCTGCGTGGGTTTTCTCCGAGATCTTCGGTTTCCTCCCACACTCCAAAGACGTACAGGTATGTAGGTTAATTGGCTGGGCAAATGTAAAAATTGTCCCTAGTGGGTGTAGGATAGTATTAATGTACGGGGATCGCTGGGCGGCACGGACCCGGTGGGCCGAAGGGCCTGTTTCCGCGCTGTATCTCTAAATCTCTAAAAAAATCTCTAAATCCACAACCTTCTAACGCCGAGAGATGATTTTGCCAATGTCATTGACTGGCAAATTGATGGGTATTGATTGATTAGTTTAGAAACATAGAAACATACAAAATAGGTGCAGGAGGAGGCCATTCGGCATCTTCGAGCCAGCACCGCCATTCAATATGATCATGGCTGATCATCCAGAATCAATACCCCGTTCCGGCTTTTTCCCCATACCCCTTGATTCCCTTAGCCCTAGAAATCTAACTCTCTCTTGAAATAAAGCGTGCAAACAGGTTTAGAGACACTGGGTGGAAACAGGCCCTTCGGCCCACGCCGGTCGTTCGATCACCCGTTCACACTAGTTCTACGTTATCCCACTTTCGCATCCACTCCCTGCACACTAGCGGCAATTTTAGAGAAGCCAATTAACCTACAATCTCGCACATCTTTGGAATGTGGGAGGGAACTGGGGCATCCGAAGGAAACCCATGCGGTCACAGGGAGAACATGCAAACTCCACATAGACAATAGACAATAGACAATAGGTGCAGGAGTAGGCCATTCAGCCCTTCGAGCCAGCACCGCCATTCAATGCGATCATGGCTGATCACTCTCAATCAGTACCCCGTTCCTGCCTTCTCCCCAATACCCCCTCACTCCGCTATCCTTAAGAGCTCTATCCAGCTCTCTCTTGAAAGCATCCAACGAACTGGCCTCCACTGCCTTCTGAGGCAGAGAATTCCACACCTTCACCACTCTCTGACTGAAAAAGTTCTTCCTCATCTCCGTTCTAAATGGCCTACCCCTTATTCTTAAACTGTGGCCCCTTGTTCTGGACTCCCCCAACATTGGGAACATGTTTCCTGCCTCTAATGTGTCCAATCCCCTAATTATCTTATATGTTTCAATAGATAGCACCCGAGGTCAGAATTGAGCCCAACCTTAGCTTAGTTTAGTTTAGTTTAGAGATATAGCGTAAAACAGGCCCTTCGGCCCACCGCGTCCGTGCCGACCAGCGATCTCCACGCACTATCCCACACACACTAGGGACAATTTTACAATTTTACCAAGCCAATTAACCTACAAACCTCTACATCTTTGCGGGAATGTGGGAGGGAACCGGAGCTCCTGGAGAAAACCCACGCAGGTCACGGAGAGAATGTACAAACTCCGTACAGACAGCTCCCGTAGTCAGGATCGAACCCGGTCTCTGGTGCTGTGAGGCAGCAACACTACCAGCTGTGCCACCGTGCCACCTAAGGCCGATCAACAACTCCATTGTGTTATGTCAAGCACTGCCGAGACGGGGAGCTGAACTTGATGAATCATCTTCTTTACTCATTGCTCTGAATTATTGATGCCAAAAGTTGAATCTCACCTCTCAAATGCCGTCCTCAAAGCACCGTCACATCAGTCTTTCTCTTAGTTTAGACTAGTTTAGAGATACAGGGTGGGAAACAGGCTCTTCGGCCCACCGAGCCCACCGAGCCCACGCCGACCAGCGACCATTGGTTCTATCCTACAAACTAGGGGCAAGTTGCAGAAGCCAATTAACCTACAAACACGCACGTCTTTGGGATGTGGGAGGGAACCGGGAAAACGTACAAACTCGGTACAGACAGCGCCCATAGTCAGGATCGAACCCGGGTCTCTGGTTTTGTGAGGCAGAAAGTCTACCCCTGCATCACTGTGCTGCCCTGATACCTCCTGATTAATGTCAACCTAGTGAACCATCTCAAACGTGGTCAGAATATTGCACATGGAACCGTCAGAAAAAGGCGTAAGAAGTGAGCATCATTGGCAAGGTCGCATTTAATACCCATCCTTAAATACCCTTGAACTATGTGGACGGGCTGGATCACATCAGATGGGAGTTAACTGCACTCTGATGGATCAGGAGTAACGTGCGTCGGATATGGCAAGATTATGTGGGCAGCATGGTGGCGCAGCGATAGAGTTGCTACCTCACAGTGCCAGAGACCCAGGTTCGAACCAGATGATGGATGCCGTCTGTTTAGAATTTGTACCTTGCCTCGGACCACGTGGGTTTTCTCCGGGTGCTCCAGTTTCCTCCCATGCTCCAAAGACTTGCGGGTTTGTAAGTTAACTAGCTTTCGAAAACTTGTAAATTGTCCCTAGTGTGTAAGATAGTGCCAATGTACGTGGTGATAGGGTTGGCATGGGCTCAGTGGGCCGAAGGGCCTGTTTCCGCGCTGCATCTCTATTCCTACCACGACTGTGCATTGGTGAGCCAGGTGGGTTTTTTTACCCGAAAGGTTCGATGTTATTCTTACTAATTCAAGTTTTTTTCTTCCTGACATATTTAATTATCTGAATGTAAATTCCAAAGCTGCTGCAGAGGTTTCAGAAGTTGTATCTCTTGATCATTTGACTAAGCTCTGGATTAGTAGTCCAGTCACATTACCACCTGCTGCTCTGCTAATCCTTAGACATGGTGGAGGCATGTGGTGGCACAGCTGGCAGAGCTGCTGTCTCACAGCCCCAGGGTCCCGGGTTCCATCCTGACCTTGGGTACTGTCTGTGTGGAGTTTGCACGTTCTCTCTGAGACCGGGTGGATGGCCTCCGGGTGCTCCGGTTTCCTCCCACATCCCAAAGACGTGCGGGTTTGTAGCTTAATTGGCCCTCTGTAAAATCCCCCTCAATACGTTGGGAGTGGATGCGAAAGTGGGATAACTGGTGTGAATGGGTGGTCAATGGACAGCAGGTACTCGGAGGGGCCGAAGGGCCTGTTCCATGCTGTATCTCTAAACTAAATTAAAATATGCTTTAACTCTGGAAGAGTGGGTGTCAGAGTTTAAAGAGTGAACTTTTTAATGAGGAAAAACTTTTTCAGTCAGAGAGTTGTGAATCTGTGGAATTCTCTGCCTCAGAAGGCAGTGGAGGCCAATTCTCTGAATGCATTCAAGAGAGAGCTAGATAGAGCTCTTAAGGATAGCGGAGTCAGGGGGTATGGGGAGAAGGCAGGAACGGGGTACTGATTGAGAATGATCAGCCATGATCACATTGAATGGCGGTGCTGGCTCGAAGGGCCGAATGGCCTCCTCCTGCACCTGCTGTCTATTGTCTATTGTAACGCGCCGGTCGATAAGCGATAAGTGACGGTCTTGGAGTCATGTTCGGCACAGGTATTGTGGGCCGAAGAGCCTGTTCTTGTGCTGTACTCTTCCATGTTCCATGGTGGGTGAATCCGCAGGGGCGGCTGGTGGTGCAACAAGTGGAACTGGTGCCCCACTGTGCCGACGACTCCAATTCAATCCGAACCTCTGGTGCGTGCGTCCCTGTGGAGTTTGCACGTTGGCCCAGAAGCCCAGAGAGCGCCTCCCGGGTGCTTCGCTTTTATTATCCACAACCGAAAGATACCCCAAGTTTATTGTCACCTGCACTTACGGTTACGGTGGGGTGTAATTTTACCTCACGTACCAACGAGGGGCATGGGTCACAATGAGGGTCGGCGCGGTGGTGCGACGGTAGAGTCGCTGCCTCACAGCGCCACAGACCCGGGTTCCATCCCGACCACGGGTGCTGTCTGCACGGAGTTTGTACGTTCTCCCCGTGACCTGCGTGGGCTTTCTTGCGGGAGCTCCGGTTTCCTCCCACACTCCAAAGACGTGCAGGTCTGTACGCTAAATGACTTGGTAAAACCGTAAATTGTCCCGAGTGTGTGTAGGTTAGAGTTAACGTGCGGCGGGGGATCGCTGGCTGGCGCGGAATCGGTGGGCTGAAGGGCCTGTTTCCATGCCTTACTGTTCCCTAGAAACATAGAAAATAGGTGCAGGAGTAGGCTATTCGGCCCTTCGAGCCAGCACCACCATTCAATATGATCGTGGCTGATCATTCAAAATCAGTACCCCGTTCCTGCCTTCTCCCCATATCCCTTGATTCCGTTAGTCCTAAGAGCTAAATCTAACTCTTTCTTGAAAACATCCAGAGAATTGGCCTCCACTGCCTTCTGTGGCAGAGAATTCCACAGATTCACAACTCTCTGGGTGAAAAGGTTTTTCCTCATCTCAGTCCTAAATGGCCTCCCCCTTATTCTTAAACTGTGGCTCCTGGTCCTGGACTCCCCCAACATCGGGAACATTTTTCTTGCATCCGGCCTGTCTAATCCCTTAAGAATTTTATATCTCTCTATAAAATCCCCTCTCATCCTTCTCATCATGGTTCTATGTTCCAATTGTGTTTTCTTGTGCTTCCGCTGTCTAAACACCATCCAATGGAATATGCACTCTCTAATCATTTGTTTTCACTGCTGACCATGTCAAGTACATCAAGATAAAATATGGCTTAAGATATGTTGGAACACCTCACTCAAACAGCTGTAGTTTAGCTGGACAAGTTGCATAAGATGGTGGCTACGCGGGCAGGTCAGAAACTGTGAATCCTGTGGAGTAACATGTTTAGTTTAGTTTAGTTTAGTTTAGAGATACAGCGCGGAAACAGGCCCCTCGGCCCACCGAGTCCGCACCGACCAGCGATCCCCGCACATTAACGTTATCCTACACACATTAGGGACAATATACACATGCGCCAAGCCAATTAACCTACATACCTGTACATCTTTGGAGGAAACCGAAGATCTCGGAGAAAACCCAGGCAGGTCACGGGGGGAACGTACAAACTCCGTACAGACAACGCACGCAGTCCGGATGGAACCCAGGTCTCCGGCGCTGCAAGCACGGTAAGGCAGCGACTCTACCGCTGCTCCACCGTGCCGCCATGTGTCTTCTGACATACCAACGTCTTTCATCTATCTACCAGGCACTAGTCATAGAAACAGAGAAACATAGAAAATAGGTGCAGGAGTAGGCCATTCGGCCCTTCGAGCCTGCACCGCCATTCAATATGATCATGGCTGATCAGCCAGCTCAGTATCCTGTACCTGCCTTCTCTCCATACCCCCTGATCCTTTTAGCCACAAGAGCCACATCTAACTCCCTCTTAAATATAGCCAATGAACTGGCCTCAACTACCTTCTGTGGCAGAGAATTCCACAGACTCACTACTCTCTGTGTGAAGAAATGTTTTCTCATCTCGGTCCTAAAAGACTTCCCCCTTATCCTTAAGCTGTGACCCCTGGTTCTGGACTCCCCCAAACATCAGGAACAATCTTCCCGCATCTAGCCTCTCCAACCCCTTAAGAATTTTATATGTTTCTATAAGATCCCCCCTCAGTCTTCTAAATTCCAGCGAGTATAAGCCTAGTCTATCCAGTCTTTCTTCATATGAAAGTCCTGCCATCCCAGGGATCAATCTGGTGACCTTCTCTGTACTCCCTCTAAGGCCAATCAGGACAGTGAAGGAATAGTCTACACTTGCTTGGATGGATGCAGTTCCAGCGAAGCTTGGCACCATCCATGATGAGACAGGTTGCTTTCTTAACAAGCTTTCACTGCCTCACCTACCGGCGCTCCAAGGCTGTGGCGTTTACCATCTACAAAATGCACCAAAGCAACTCAGCGAGGCTCCATCGGCAACCCTTTCCAAATGGTGATCTTTCGTTCTTCGCATGGGCGAGGGCTGTGGCGAAACACTATCACGTGCAAATTCCAACGAGGACTGCGCGGGTTGTAATCACGCATATTGTCTTTCCGCTGGCTGGTTGGCACGCAACAAAAGCTTCTCACTGTACCTAAGCTACACTAGACTCTCCACGTCACACACCACAGTCTCCTTGGAGCGCAGGAGGATGAGGGGTGATCTTATAGAGGTGCATAAGATCACGAGAGGAACTCTCCACTGAACACCACACTGGGAACATAGCAAGTTCATGAGTCTTTTGCCCAGAGTCAGGGAGTTGAGAACCAGTGGACATAGGTTTGCGTTTTGGGCGAAAAGATTTAATAGGAACCCGAGGGGTAACTTTATCACACGATTGGCAGTGAGAATATGGAATGAGTTGCCGGAGGAGGTAGTTGAGGCAGGTGCTATTGCAACATTAAAGAGACAACTGCAGGGGTACATTGGTAGGACAGGTTCAGAGGGATATGGGCCAAGTGCGGCAGGTAGGTCTAGTGTGGATGGGGCATGTTGGTCGGCGTGGGCAAGTTGGGCCGAAGGGCCTGTTTCCACGCTGTATGGCCCTGTGACTAGTCCTTCAACCCTGGAACTCTCCACTGAACACCACACTGGGAAAATAGCAAGTTCATGAGTGATTAGGAGCAGAACTCGGCCATTCGGCCCATCACGTCACGGCTGATCTATCTCTCCCTCCTCGCCCCATTCTCCTGCCTCCCCCTCAACAGCCCCTGACAAACTTCGCACCAGACGGGCGTCAGTGTTTGGACTCGTCACCTTCTCGATGGCAATTACGGAAAGGGAAATAAACGTTGGCTTCGTCAGCGAAGGCCGTGTCCAACAAATGAATTAAAAAACGTAGCCATGGGTGAATAATCTAATTCCCTCGTTCTCCGCTTGAGGAAGCCCTCATTGCGTTTGCCAGGAAACGACTGCAGCTGATAAATGAAAACAAACTCTTTGGCTGCCAAATGCTTTGCCATGTCCTAGCAATGTGTCACTGTGCTGCCTGACTACAAGCTCACCCTGCAACATATGGCTGTTTGATGCACGATGGATTTAACAGGCTACCCACGCAAAGACTCCAAACGCCGCCACTCAGACGGAGAAGGCTTCTGCCTTGGATCCTTTTTAAAATCAAAAGCCCTGCGGGATCTCCCCGCGAAGCAAGGATCAGCGCACGATAAAAACCGCGGCCTTCCTGGATTTGTGACATCTTACCGACCACTGACAATGGTGGTCTTCAGTCTGAAGAAGGGTCTCGACCCGAAACGTCGCCCATTCCTTCTCTCCTGAGATGCTGCCTGTAATGTCCTCTGTAAGACCCTGTTGTGGCTAGCACAGTGAATATACGCCCGACATCTTGCAAGAAGATTTTGTTACTGATCCTTCACCGAAAAACTTCTAGAAGGTCACCTGACCTCAGTCACAAGGCACAAGCCCATTGGCCAGCTTCTGTTTGGCCCGTTGCTCTGAGGATATATGGGACTTGAGGAATACACATGGGCAAATTCCCAGTCCTCCTGGAACCTTCGAAACTCAGCACAGTCAAATTGTCTTGCGTTGTCTGTCATCACCAAGTCAGGAATGCCATTCTGAACAAACATGCCCGTCATCCCACTTCTGACACCATGTAATGTCCTCTGTAAGACCCTGTTGTGGCTAGCACAATGAATCTACGCCCGACATCTTGTAAGAAGATTTTATTACTGATCCTTCACCAGGAAACTTCTAGAAGGTCACCTGACCTCAGTCACAAGGCACAAACCCATTGACCCTAGAAGGTCACCTGACCTCAGTCACAAGGCACAAGCCCATTGGCCAGCTTCTGCTCTTGGCCTCAAGGGGGCACTGGCATTTACATTACATATACATCACACTGTCTGACCTGCTGAGTTACAATAGACAATAGACAATAGACAATAGGTGCAGGAATAGGCCATTCAGCCCTTCGAGCCAGCACCGCCATTCAATGCGATCACTCTCAATCAGTACCCCGTTCCTGCCTTCTCCCCATACCCCCTCACTCCGCTATCCTTAAGAGCTCTATCCAGCTCTCTCTTGAAAGCATCCAACGAACTGGCCTCCACTGCCTTCTGAGGCAGAGAATTCCACACCTTCACCACTCTCTGACTGAAAAAGTTCTTCCTCATCTCCGTTCTAAATGGCTTACCCCTTATTCTTAAACTGTGGCCCAGCATTTTGTGAATAATCCAGCATTTTGTGAATAAATACCTTCAATTTGTACCAGCATCTACAGTTATTTTCTTATACTGACAATGGTGGAGGCCATTCGAGCCAGCACCGCCATTCACTGTGATCGTGCCTGATCATCCCACAATCAGTACCCCGCTCCTGCCTTCTCCCCATATCCCTTGACTCCGCTATCTTTAAGAGCTCTATCTGACTCTCTCTCAAAAGCATTCCAGAGAATTGGCCTCCAGTCAGAGAATTCCACAGATTCACAACTCTCTAGGTGAAAAGGTTTTTCCTCATCCCCGTTCTAAATGGCCTACCCCTTTTACTTAAACTGTGGCCCCCTGGTTCTGGACTTCCCCCAACACCGGGAACATGCTTCCTGCCATCTTACGCGCCTGCCCAAATTGTCCCATTGTTGTCAAGGAGCTGGGACGTGATTTCTTCCCTTTATAATGACAGCCATTCAGCCCACGCCAGGTTCCAAGGGCCACTCTCGTCAGATCCATTCCCTCTCTCTATACTTAGTGTAGAGATACAGCATGGAAACAGGCCCCTCGGCCCACCGTGTCCGCACCGACTGGCGATCCCCCGCACACTAACACTTTCCTACACGCACTGGGGACAATTTACAATGTTCACCAAGCCAATGAACCTACAGACCAGCACGTCCTTGGAGTGTGGGAGGAAACCGGAGAAAACCCACGCAGGTCATGGGGAGAACGTACAAACTCCGTACAGACGGCAGCCGTGGTCAGGATGGAACCCGGGTCACTGGCGCTGTGAGGCAGCAACTCTACCGCTGCGCCACCGCGCCGCCCCACGTAGCTACATAAAAATGAGTCATATTTTGATAGAAAGGGAGCACCTCTGACAAAGTAAAACCTCTGCAGAAGTGGCCTTTTGATAGTATAAACATCCCTTTCTACTCCACTCTACATCCGTAGAAGGCTTAGTATGTTCGGCATGACCCCTACAACCCTCACCAACTTCTACAGATGCACCATAGAAAGCATTTTATCAGGTGGCATCACAGCTTGGTTTGGGGACAGCTCCACCCAAGACCGCAAGAAACTGCAGCAAATTGTGGACGCAGCCCAGACCATCACACAAACCAGCCTCCCTTCCATTGACTCCATCCACACCTCACGCTGCCTCGGCAAGGCCAGCAGCACAATCAAGGACCAGTCGCACTCCGGCCACTCCCTCTTCTCCCCTCTCCCATCGGGCAAAAGATGTTGAAGTGTGAAAACGCACAGCTCCAGATTCAGGGACAGTTTCTTCCCAGTTGTTATCAGGCAACTGAACCGTCCTACCACAACCAGAGAGCAGTACTGAACTACTATCTACCTCTTTGGTGACCCTGGGACTACCCTTGATCGGACTTTGCTGGCTTTACCTTGCACTAAACGTTATTCCCTTATCATGTATCAATACACTGTAAATTAATCGATTGTAATCGTGTATTGTCTTTCAGCTGACTGGTTAGCACGCAACAAAAGCTTTACACTGTACCTCGGTACACGTGACAATAAACTAGACTGAAACTTCAAACAATGCTCATTCTTTGGGTTGACCTGGGTTTGTGAAGACGCCGCATGCGTCTGTGACATCTATACGGAGTCATAGATGTGGAAACAGGCCCTTCGGCCCAACTTGCCCATGCCAACCAACATGTCCCATCTACACCAGTCCTAACTGCCTGCGTTTGCCCCACATCCCTCTAAACCTCTCCTATCCATGTACCTGTCCAACTGTTTCTTAAATGTTGGGATAGTCCCAGCCTCAACTACCTCATCTGGCAGCTCGTTCCACACACCCACCATCCTTAGTGTAAAAAGGTTGCGCCTCAGGTTCCTATTAAATCTTTCCCCCCTCACCATAAACCTATGTCCTCTGGTTTTCGATTCCCCTACTCTGGAATCTATTCCCTAATCTATTCCTTTCATGATCTTAAACACTTCTATAAGATCGCCCCTCAGTCTCCAGCGCTCCAAGGAATGAAATCTCAGCCTGCTCAACAATAGACAATAGACAATAGGTGCAGGGGTAGGCCATTCGGCCCTTCGAGCCAGCACCACCATTCAATGTGATCATGGCTGATCATTCTCAATCAGTACCCCGTTCCTGCCTTCTCCCCGTACCCCCTGACTCCGCTATCCTTAAGAGCTCTATCCAGCTCCATCAACCTCTTCCTATAGCTCAGGCCCTCGAGTCCTGGCAACATCTCCTCGATCTATTCCTCTCATGATCCACTTGGAGGGCTGGCGGTGAGTTGTGTGGTGAAGAAGGGGTTGAAGAGAGTCTGAAGGAGGGTCTCGACCCGAAACGTCACCCATTCCTTCTCTCCTGAGATGCTGCCTGACCCGCTGAGTTACTCCAGCATTTTGTGATACCTTCAACAAAATGCTGGAGTAACTCAGCGGGACAGGCAGCAACTCTGGAGACAATAGACAATAGGTGCAGGAGTAGGCCATTCAGCCCTTCGAGCCAGCACCGCCATTCAATGTGATCATGGCTGATCACTCTCAATCAGTACCCCGTTCCTGCCTTCTCCCCATACCCCCTCACTCCGCTATCCTTAAGAGCTCTATCCAGCTCTCTCTTGAAAGCATCCAACGAACTGGCCTCCACTGCCTTCTGAGGCAGAGAATTCCACACCTTCACCACTCTCTGACTGAAAAAGTTCTTCCTCATCTCCGTTCTAAATGGCCTACCCCTTATTCTTAAACTGTGGCCCCTTGTCCTGGAATGGCTGACGGTCCGGGTCGGGACCCTTCTTCAGATCTTCGGAATTTAAACCAGCATCTGCAGTTCTTTCCTACGAACAAGGGATTGAGCCAGGAGCCAAAGCTTTGCCTTGCGGATTTTTTTTTGTGTGAAGAGAAGCAGGATTGCTATGGTGATGAGAGGTTTCATCGACTTCCCAGGATGGGGGTGGGGGTGGGGTGGGGGCGAGCAGTGAACGAGATGCCTCTGTTACCTGCCGTGCTCACGGGGCTCCCCTGTGCAAGTGATCGAGATTCACCGACGAGACTTCGCTATTGGGAACAATGAGGAGACGTGTGCTCTCTCTGTAGGATGCAGTTTGCAAGAACAGCCTGTTCTGCCCATTACATTTTAACTGCAGATTTGCTTACTGAATGTAAAACGCGGCAGTGGGAACCTGCTCAAGTGTTAATGGAATCAATTTAGTCCAGCTTGGAGATGCAGTGCAGGAGCAGGCCCTTCGGCGCGCCGGGCCCGCGCCGACCAGCAATCTCCGCACATTAACACTATCCCACACACACACACACACACACACACACACACACACACACACACACACACACACACACACACACGAGGAACAATTTAAACTTATACCACAGCCAATTAACCTACAAACCTGCACGCCTTTGGAGTGTGGGAGGAAACTCGGAGAAGATCTCGGAGAAAACCCACGCAGGTCACGGGCAGAGCGTACAAACTCCATACAGACAAGGACCCAGAGTCGGGATCGAACCCGGGTCTCTGGCGATGTGAGGCGGCAACTCTACCGCTGCGCCACCGTGCTGCCCCTTGGAATGCCTTACAGCGCCAGAGACCCGGGTTCGATCCTGACGTCTGTATGGAGTTTATACGTTCCCTGTGTGACGACGTGGGTTCGTCTGTGTGACGACGTGGGTTCGTCTGTGTGATGACGTGGGTTTTCCCAGGGTGCTCCTGTTTCCCCCCACATTCTAAAGGGGTTCAGGTTTGTAGGTTATTTGGCTTTGGTAAAAACCTGAAAATTGTCCCTAGTGTGTGTAGGAAAGTGCTAGTGTATGGGGATCGCTGGTCGGCACAGACTCGGGGGGCCGAAGGGCCCGTTTCCATGCTGTACCTCTAAACTAACCTAAACCAAACTAAACTGAACTATATAAGGGAGACCATCACCCCTGTCAAGGCTTCGGAGAATTCTTCAATCCTCAAAAAGATCACAGTTCATTCTTCCACACTTTAGAGAGATTCATCTGCTTAACTCTCCTCGGTCTAACATGTAGGGGTGCCAACTATCTCATTCCCAAATAAGGGACAAAAGGTGACGTCACCGCCCCGCGCCCCACCTGACCTCACCCAGCTAGCGGCCATGTGCTCCCACTCCACCAAAAGTGGCCGCCCGGGCCAGGAGGCGGGTTGATACGCAACCTCCGTTAGGCAGCGCCCGGGCATCCGGGCCTACAGTGTCCGGGCCTACAGTGTCCAGGCCTACAGTGTCTAGGCCTACAGTATCCGGGCCCACAGCGGCTCCCTGGCCTACAATGTCCGACCTACACTGTCTGGGCCTACAGTGTCCGGGTTACAGCGGCTCCCGGGCCTACAGTGTCCAGGCCTACAGTGTCCAGGCCTACAGCGGCCCCCTGTACTGCAATGTCCGACGTAAAATGTCCAGGCCTACAGTGTCCGGGCCTACAGCGCCCCCTGGGCCTAATACGGGACAAGGGCGGTTCCATATGGGATAAATCAATATACCAGATGTCCCAGCTAATACGGGACAGTTGGCAACCCTAGTCACATGGCGCAGCTGGTAGAGCTGCTGTCTCACAGTCCAAGTCACCCAGGTTTGATCCCGACCTCGGGTCCTATCTGTGTGGAGTTTGCTTCTTTGTTCTTTCCTTCCTTGTTCTTCCTCGTGGACCACGTGGGTTTCCTCTGGGTGCTCCAGTTTCCTCCTCCATCCCAAGTTACCCAGGTTTGTAGGTTAACCTGCTCTCTGTAAATTGCCTCTGGTGAGTGTGGGGAGTGGTTGAAAAAGTGGGATAACATAGAACTAGTGTGAGCGGGTGACCAATGGTTGGCATGGGCTCAATGGGCCGAAGGGCCTGTTCCCACACTGTATCGTTCTGTAAATCAGCCAGAACCAGGAGTTGACACAAAATGCTGGAGTAACTCAGCGGGTCAGGCAGCATCTCTGGAGAAAAGGAATGGGTGCCCTGCCATGGAATGAAATCATGGCAGATCTGACCTTGGCCTGAGCCACTTTGCTGCCTGTTCCCACAACTCTTATTCCTTCCGAAAGGTCTCTCTCAGCCTTAAGACTATATTCAATGACTCCACCCCAGCTGTTCAGAGCACTTTAGGGCCGGCACGGATTCCATCCCGACCACTGTCTGTACAGAGTCTGTACATTCTCTCCGTGACCTGCGTGGGTTTTCTCCGGGTGCTCCGGTTTCCTCCCACACTCCAAAGACGTACAGGTTTGTAGGTTAATTGGCTTGGCATAAATGTAGAAATGCGGGGATTGCTGGTCGGCGTCGAGACCCTTCGTCAGAGTCAGGGGAGAGGAAAACGAGAGATATGGAGGGGTCAGGCGTGAAAACGAGAGATCAAAGGGGACGAAGCCCAACGAAAATGGAAAATACATCATTGTTATCTCAGGGAAAGTGACAACGAGGCATACAATGTAAAATCTAATCAGGAGGACAGTCAGACTGATTTATTCACAAAATGCTGGAGTAACTCAGCAGGTCAGGCAGCATCTCGGGAGAGAAGGAATGGGTGACGTTTCGGGACGAGACCCTTCTTCAGACTGATGTCAGGAGGGCGGGACAAAGGAAGGGTATAGGTGGAGACAGGAAGATAGAGGGAGATCTGGGAAGGAGGAGGGGAAGAGAGGGACAGAGGAACTATCTAAAGTTGGAGAAGTCGATGTTCATACCACTGGGCTGCAAACTGCCCAGGCGAAATATGAGGTGCTGTTCCTCCAATTTCCGGTGGGCCTCACTATGGCACTGGAGGAGGCCCATGACAGAAAGGTCAGACTGGGAATGGGAGGGGGAGTTGAAGTGCTCGGCCACTGGGAGATCATTTTGGTTAATGCGGACCGAGCGCAGGTGTTGAGCGAAGCGATCGCCAAGCCTGCGCTTGGTTTCGCCGATGTAAATAAGTTGGCATCTAGAGCAGCGGATGCAATAGATGAGGTTGGCGGAGGTGCAGGTGAACCTTTGTCTCACCTGGAATGACTGTTTGGGTCCTTGGATGGAGTTGAGGGGGGAGGTAAAGGGACAGGTGTTGCATCTCGTGCGGTTGCAGGGGAAAGTGCCCAGGGTTGGGGTGGTTTGGGTAGGAAGGGACGAGTGGACCAGGGAGTTACAGAGGGAACGGTCTCTGCGGAATGCAGAAAGGGGAGGGGATGGGAAGATATGGCCAGTGGTGGGGTCCCGTTGTAGGTGACGGAAATGTTGGTGGATGATATGTTGGATCCGCTGGCTGGTGGGGTGGAAGGTGAGAACGAGGGGGATTCTGTCCTTGTTGCGAGTGGGGGGAGGGGGAGCAAGAGCGGAGCTGCGGGATGTAGAAGAGACCCTAGTGAGAGCCTTATCTATAATGGAGAAGGGGAAGCCCCGTTTCCTGAAGAACGAGGGCATCTCGGAAGCCCTAGTGTGAAACACCTCATCCCGGGCGCAGATGCGGCGTAGACGGAGGAATTGGGAGTGGTGGATAGACTTTTTGCAGGGGATCGGGTGGGAAGAAGTGTAGTCCAGATAGCTGTGCGAGTCAGTGGGTTTATACCAGACTGGTCGGAGATCTAGGATGGGGAGGGATGGAGAGAGAGGGAAAGCAAGGGTTACTTGAAGTTGGAGAAGTCAATGTTCATACCGCTGGGGTGTAAGTTGCCCAAGCAAAATATGAGGTGCTGTTCCTCCAATTTGCGCTGGGCCTCACTCTGACAATGGAGGAGGCCCAGGACAGAAAGGTCACTGCGGGAATGGGAGGGGGAGTTGAAGTGCTGAGCCACCGGGAGATCAGGTAGGTCTGGGCAGACTGCTCCAGCACTTTGTATCTATCTTCAGCAAAGAAACCAGTTCCCCTTGAGTACGAGTGTCAATCAGGTCAATTAGCTTTATAAAAGGTGCACAGAATCTCATTCACAGGAGTCTGATTGCTTTGAGTCCCTTGATCTCTTCCTTGTTAAACGCATTGATCTGTGTCAGTAGACAAACCCATGACAGTAGGAAATGAGCATTCGTCCAACTACATTTTATAAGTGCAGAGAATCAGAACCGTCATCTGTGTATTTAGCAACCCTCTGGTCGGCTAAACGAGTTATTAGCATATTAATGCCTTTTCCATCACTCGCAGATTACTTGCTTTTATCATTGTTACTTTTTTACATATCTCTCATTCATTTGTTCTGCATCTCTCTATTTCACCACAGTCCATATCTCCCATTTCCCTCTCCCCTGACTCTCAGTCCGAAGAAGGGTCTCGACCTGAAATGTCGCCTTTTCCTTTCCTCCAGGGATGCTGCCTGGACCGACCGCTGAGCTACCTGGCTATTTTGTGTCTTACCTTCGCTTGCAGCCTGCCACAAAAACACTTGCTTTCAACCTCAATTATAAAAGGCACTGACTCCCTCTCCCCATCTCGAAGCAAAAGGGGAAGATCATTGCCCTCAGAAGGTGGTGGCGCAGCGGTAGAGTTGCTGCCTCACAGCGAACGCAGCGCCGGAGACCCGGGTTCGATCCCGACTACGGGCGCCGTCTGTACGGAGTTTGTACGTTCCCCCCGTGACCTGCGAGATCTTGGTATTCTCCGAGATCTTCGGTTTCCTCCCGCACTCCAAAGACGTGCAGGTTTGTGGGTTAATTGGCTTGGTGGATGTAAAAATTGTCCCTAGTGGGTGTAGGATAGTGTTAATGTGCGGGGATCGCTGGTCGGCGCGGACCCGGTGGGCCGAAGGGCCTGTTTCCGCGCTGTATCTCTAAACCAAAAGGGAGTACAGAAGCAGAAAGAAAATGCTTGTTTCGTTTTGTCATTGGCACTCTGTCAAACTCATTGCTCGACACCTAATGTACCACTCCATTCCCTTTGTCTCCAGGCTCAGTAATCTCCTCGGAGAATTGTTAAACTCATCAAGCATGACTGCCATTTGCAAATATGCTCTGACTGTTGCTGATTAGCTCTTACTTTCTAAGTGTTATCATGCATTATTTCTTAATGTCTCCAATGGCTTTTTGGCTGACAGTGTGAGACCAACTGGTATAGATCATAAGTGATAGGAGGAGAATTAGGCCATTCGGCCCATCAAGTCTACTCCGCCATTCAATCTATCTCCCCCTCCTAACACCATTCTCCTGCCTTCTCCCCATAACCTCTGACACCCGTACTAATCTAGAATCTATCTATCTCTGCCTTAAATATATCCACTGACTTGGCCTCCACAGTCTTCTGAGGCAAAGAATTCCACAGATTCACCGCCAGAACCAAGTCAACTTACTCGAGAAGCAGAGGACATGGATTTAAGGTGAGGGGGGAAAGCTTTTGAATAGGAACCTGAGGGGTTATCTGAAGAAGGGTCGACTCTCGACCCGAAACGTCATCTATTCCTTTTCTCCAGAGATGCTGCCTGACCCGCTGAGTTCCTCCAGTTTCTTTGTATTCAACTGAGGGGTAACTTTTTTTTTGCACAAAAGGTGGGTGGGTGAATGGAACCTGCTGCCGGAGCAGGTAGTTGAGACAGGTACATTTAAGAGACTATTGGACAGGTACATGGATAGGACAGGTTTCAAGGGTTCTGGGCCAAACGCCGGCAGGTTGGGACCAGTGGAGATGGGGGCATGTCGGTCGAGGTGGGCAAGTTGGGCCGAAGGGCCTGTTTCCATGCTGTATCACTCAGAGAACATCCAATGTCTGTTATTTGCAAGGAAAAAAATATCTCAAAGACGTGCGGATTTGTGGGTTAATCCACTTCTGTAAACTGCCCCTTGTGTAGTGTGAGCAGGAGATCATTGGTCGGCGTGGACTCGATGGGCCGAAGGGCCTGTTTCCACACAGTATCTTTAAAACTAAAACTAAATAGAAAACTAACTTCATAATGTGACATCGCAGCTCTGTTGGAAAACATATCTGCCTTTTATTGCTTATTTTTTCCCCAATGAAATTAAATTAGCAAATAATCTCGAGCACACACACTAGAAGCAGATGTTTGCCCTTGGGTGAAACGATATATTTTGGCCAGAACCACATGTGCAATGTTCAAAAGCAGAGACCCATCAGAAGTTAGCCTGGAATAACGCAGTGCGTGTGGGTAGCATCCCTGGAGAACACTGATGGGTAATGTTTCGAGTCAAGACCCTTACTCAGACTGACTGTGGTTGGGGGGGTGGGGGGGGGGGATGAGGGGAGGATGGGGGGTGAAAGTTGGAAGAGAGGAAGGGTAGGGCAAAGCCTGGCAAGTGATGGGTGGATAGACACAAAATGCTGGAGTAACTCAGCGGGTCAGGCAGCCTCTCTGGAGAAAAAGGATGGGGTGACGTTTCGGGTCGGGACCCTTCTTCAGACTGAGAGCTCGGCAAAGGCCGGAGATGAAAAGACAAAAAAATATGTGGTATAAAGGATAGAACAGGTGCAAATTGTGAAGTTAGAGGCAGGAGCGGAGGGTGGAAGGGGACAGAGGGAGGGGAGGAAAAAAACTGCAGATGCTGGTTAAAATCGAAGGTAGACACAAAATGCTGGAGTAACTCAACGGGTCAGGCAGCATCTCTGGAGAGAGGGAATGGTGACGTTTCGGGTCGAGACCCTTCCTCAGACTGATGTCAGGGGAGAGGGAGGACGTGGAAAAAATACCATGCAGCCCTTAGGGTCCTTGTTTATTTTCTCTGCCTCAGAAGGCAGTGGAGGCCAATTCTCTGAATGCATTAAAGAGAGAGCTGGATAGAACTCTTAAGGATAGCGGAGTCAGGGGGTATGGGGAGAGGGCAGGAACGGGGTACTGATTGACAATGATCAGCCATGATCACATTGAATGGTGGTGCTGGCTCGAAGGGCCGAATGGCCTCCTCCTGCACCTATTGTCTATTGTCTATTGTTAGCTCTGAGTAACAATTCAGGATTGAAGATTGTTGCAAAAAGCTGGAGTAACTCAGCGGGTCAGGCAGCATCTCTGAAGAAAAGGAATAGGTGACGTTTCGGGTTGAGACCCTTCCTCAGACTGAGAGTCAAGGGAACCCGTGTCTAAGTCGTGAGCTCTGACACACTTGATCGACGTTCAAACCTCAACCGGGGACGGGGCCCGGGCAGGCACCACGGTGGCGCGAAAGTGGAGCGTCGACAGCGGTGAGGCCCCGGCGGCGGGGAAGCCTCGCGACGATGCGGCCTGGGCGGCGGTGAAGCCTCGCAGCGGGGGCGATGCCTCGCGTGTTGACGGTCGATGAGAGCGTGGAGGACCATTTCGTGGGGGGGGGGGTGGTGGAGGAGAAGAACAATGGAGGACTCGGCTTGGGGGGACCGCCCGTGAGGGGGGGGGGGAGAACAATGGACGATTGGGGGAGGGGGGAGAACAAAGGACAATGGGGACCCGGCCTGGGGGAACCGCGGCGGGGGAGGGAGAACAAAAGGAGGAGCCGGCGTGCTTTGTAACTTTGTCAGCCCCTTAGGTGGCTGCTATTTGTATACACTGGGTATGCAGCAAAGAATCTCACTGTGCCTGGTAATATGTGACAATAAAGTATTCCAATTGCTTGACGAACATCAACTGATTTAACAGCAAATCCACTGTCAAAAAGTAGGAGCAAAAAAAAAATCTGGTGTTGTCGATTAAGAACTCAATGGGTTTTGAGTATTTTACAAAATGATTTGGAAAATATTGCTGTGCTCAGCAAAGCTGAAGAGACACGCAGTCAGTATTTCAGCTTGACAATTTCTCTCGTGGAATAGACGATAGACGATAGACAATAGACAATAGGTGCAGGAGGAGGCCATTCGGCCCTTTGAGCCAGCACCCCCATTCAATGTGATCATGGTTGATCATTCTCAATCAGTACCCCGTTCCTGCCTTCTCCCCATACCCCCTGACTCCGCTATCCTTAAGAGCTCTATCCAGCTCTCTCTTGAATGCATTCAGAAAATTGGCCTCCACTGCCTTCTGAGGCAGAGAATTCCACAGATTTACAACTCTCTGACTGAAAAAGTTTTCCCTCACCTCAGTTCTAAATGGCCTACCCCTTATTCTTAAACTGTGGCCCCTTGTTCTGGACTCCCCCAACATTGGGAACATGTTTCCTGCCTCTAACGTGTCCAACCCCTTAATAATCTTATACGTTTCGATAAGATCCCCTCTCATCCTTCTAAATTCCAGTGTATACAAGCCTAGTCGCTCCAGTCTTTCAACGTATGATAGTCCCGCCATTCCGGGAATTAACCTAGTAAACCTACGCTGCACGCCCTCAATAGCAAGAATATCCTTCCTCAAATTTGGAGACCAAAACTGCACACAGTACTCCAGGTGTGGTCTCACCAGGACCCTGTACAACTGCTGAAGGACCTCTTTGCACCTATACTCAACTCCTCTTGTTATGACCCTGCTTCTCTCTCCGTGGATGCCGTCTGACCTGGTGAGCACGTTTTTCCCTGTGGTCATTTCAGATTTCAGGCAGCTAGTTTTTTTCTTTACTTCAGTCTTTCGAAAATACAGTGCGGAAACACGCCCTTCGACCCAGCCTCCAAGTTGACCGGTCAGCAATTTCACGAGAGCCAATTAGCCTACAAACCCCGCACGTCTTTGGAGTGTGGGAGGAAACCGGAGCACCCGGAGGAAACCCACGTGGGTCACGGGGGAGAACGTGCAAACTCCGTACAGACAGCACCCGTGGTCAGGATCGAAGCAGAGTCTCTGTGAGGCAGCGACTCTACCTGTGGCGCGGGGACTTGCGTCAGCATTTATTGAACTGTGGTCCAATCCCAAATATATATATGCGGCACGGTGGCGCAACTGGTAGAGCTGCTGCCTCACCCCGCCAGAGACCCTGGGGATCCTGACCTCAGTCGCCCTCTGTGCGGAGTTTGCACGTTCACCCTGTGACTGTGTGGGTTTCTCCTGGGTGCTCCGGTTTCCGCCTACCTCTCAACGACGCGCAGGTTTGCAAGTTATAGACAATAGACAATAGGTGTAGGAGTAGGCCATTCGAGCCAGCAACGCCATTCAATGTGATCATGCCTGATCATCCACAAGCACTGCCCCGTTCCTGCCTTCTCCCCATACCCCCTGACTCCGCGATCATTAAGAGCTCTAACCAGCTCTCTCTTGAATGCATCCAGAGAATTGGCCTCCACTGCCTTCTGAGGCAGAGAACTCCACAGATTTGCAGTAGGCTGCAGTGAAATTGTCCCGAGTCAGTGTGCAGGGTGATCGCTGGTCGACGTGGACTCGGTGGGTCAAAGAGGCCGATTCCACGCCCCTAAATTGCCCCGAGTTTTGGAGGGAGTGGATGCAAAAGCGGGACAACAAAGAACTAGTGTGAATGGGCGTCGATCGTCGGTGTAGACTTGGTGGGCCAAAGAGCCTGTCTCCACGCTGCATCTTCCTAGCAAGGTATTCCATCAATCAATATTTCAACTGAGGTATGTTCAACCAGGACAAACTAAAATGTTTGGGATTTGACCACGACGCAATAATAGACAATAGACAATAGGTGTAGGAGGAAGCCATTCGGCCCTTCGAGCCAGCACCGCCATTCAATGTGATCATGGCTGATCATTCTCAATCAGTACCCCGTTCCTGCCTTCTCCCCATACCCCCTGACTCCGCTATCCTTAAGAACTCTATCCAGCTGACGCAAGTCCCCGCGCCACAGGTAATCTCACCACAGTTGCCTCACATCCATTCTCCAAGACAATGACCGTCTCATTTTGTCCCCGCTCATTGCTATCCTCATCCATCCAATTGCAAATGCTGGTTGAAGCAAAAGAACTTTGATAATGGCCATAAATCTGACGGGGTTAAGTGAAGCGTTTCCACTGTGAATGTGAAATAAAATTATCGCTGTGGTCTTAAATATAATTTGCGGTACTTCTCAACTCATTAACCTTAAGCTGAAGAACCATATAGAGCGAATCAATTCGCATTTCTGCAGCTAACGATGCAGATATCGAACGCGCGTGTTATGCGGAGAGGTGAGCCAATGGTTGCCATGTTCACTGCAGTCAAAGCCTTTGTCAACCGCATCAAGGTCAAGTCAAGCAAAGACCCACCTGAGGCCCCGCTGCTGCCTGCAGCAACAACAAACAGTCCCGGTGCATTAGAGAGCTCGTAAAGGGTTTGTAGTTTGCACTTTAGAGAGCATCCTAACGCATGGCATCCCTGTGTGGTACCTCAGCTGCACGGAGGCAGAAAGGAAAGCTCTACAGCGGGTAGTCCATAGAGCTCAGAGGGCCATCGGAACACAGCTACCAGACTTGGAGGGCATCTACAACACACGATGCCTCAGAAAAGCCACCAGCATCCACAAAGACTCTTCACACCCCTGCAACAGTCTGTTCGAACTGCTTCCATCGGGCAGACGATACAAGGCCTTCTACGCCCGCACCTCCAGACTCAGGAACAGCTTCATCCCCAGGGCCATAGCTGCTATGAGCCGGTCCTGCTGAGCCGGATGGCCACAACGCATAGATTAACTTGCACTTTACCCTGTCTAAAAAACTGTTACAATTGTTTCGTTTCGTTGGGTTGCTGTTAATTACTTAAATTATTGCATCGTATGGGAGGCGCATTCCCAATCTCGTTGTACCCCTGGGTACAATGACAATAAAGATATATTGTATTATATTGTATTGTATTGTATTGTTGTTACTTTTAGGTGAATTAAATTGGAGCAGGAAAGTGTAATTACATTGCCTCGGGTTACCAGCGTCATTAAGCTGGAGGGAGTGCAGCGATGCAATTGGCCGACCCTCTCCCAAACTCAAACGCTTGAAAGTCAGAAACGCTGCAAAACACTCAGTAGGTCGGGCAGCTTCTGCAGAGGGAGAACTAGAATTTGCCATGAAGCTGGAAAAGGGCGCCGAGAAAGGCTTGGATGGAAAGGACGTGGAGAGGACGGATGTTTCCACTAGTGGGGGAGTCTAGGACTAGAGGTCACCGCCTCAGAATTAAAGGACGTCCCTTTCGGAAGGTGATGAGGAGGAATTTCTTTAGTCAGAATCTGTGGAATTCTTTTGCCGCTGAAGGCTGTGGAGGGCAAGTCAGTGGGTATTTTTAAGGCAGGGATAGAAACATAGAAACATAAAAAATAGGTGCAGGAGTAGGCCATTCGGCCCTTCGAGCCTGCACCGCCATTCAATATGATCATGGCTGATCATCCAACTCAGTATCCCGTACCTGCCTTCTCTCCATACCCCTTGATCCCTTTAGCCACAAGGGCCACATCTAATTCCCTCTTAAATATAGCCAATGAACTGGCCTCAACTACCTTCTGTGGCAGAGAATTCCACAGATTCACCACTCTCTTTGTGAAAAAAAACTTTTTCATCTCGGTCCTAAAAGACCCCCCCCTTTACGGGGCAAAGGCAGGGGAATGGGGTTAGGAAGGAGAGATAGATCAGCCATGAGTGAATGGCGGAGAAGACTTGATGGGCCAAATGGCCTCTTTCACCTCTTATCTCTTATGACCCGATGAGAAGATTTACGAGGATCCGTTCCCGTAGCCGACTCCCGAGGCCGACTTTGTGAGCCGGTATTTCCCCCCCCCCCCCCCCCCCCCCGTGGCCTCAGCAGCACTCAGAGAAAACCCATGCACGCGTTCACAGGGAGAACGTACAAACTTCACACAAAGACAGCGCCCAAGGTCAGGATTGAACCCGAGTCTCTGGCGCTGTGAGGCGCCACTGTGCCGGCTCTATGAGCAACATAAACGTTTTACTGTTCTCCCTGACCCTTCTGCATCTGAGAACACAAGTGGTATTGTTAAAACTTCGGCCACAGGTTGGGTCGGTGTTTAATTTTACACCCGAGCCGGTTTTTAAGCTGAGCAAAACCGGTTGAACAAAAAGATACAATACGATATACGATAGAACTTTATTCATCTACCGACAGTCACGACACACAACGCACACGAAAAACTTGAAATTAAAATTAAACTAAAAGTAAATTAAATACCCCCTGACTCCGCTATCCTTAAGAGCTCTATCTAGCTCTCTCTTGAATGCATTCAGAGAATTGGCCTCCACTGCCTTCTAAGGCAGAGAATTCCACAGATTCACAACTCTCTGACTGAAAAAGTTTTTCCTCATCTCAGTTCTAAATGGCCTACCCCTTATTCTTAAACTGTGGCCCCTTGATCTGGACTCCCCCAACATTGGGAACATGTTTCCTGCCTCTAACGTGTCCAACCCCTTAATAATCTTATACGTTTCGATAAGATCTCCTCTCATCCTTCTAAATTCCAGTGTATACAAGCCTAGTCGCTCCAGTCTTTCAACATATGATAGTCCCGCCATTCCGGGAATTAACCTAGTAAACCTACGCTGCACGCCCTCAATAGCAAGAATATCCTTCCTCAAATTTGGAGACCAAAACTGCACACAGTACTCCAGGTGCGGTCTCACTTGGGCCCTGTACAACTGCAGAAGGACCTCTTTGCTCCTATACTCAACTCCTCTTGTTATGAAGGCCAACATTCCATTGGCTTTCTTCACTGCCTGCTGTACCTGCATGCTTCCTTTCGGTGACTGATGCACTAGGACACCCAGATCTCGTTGTACGTCCCCTGTTCCTAACTTGACACCATTCAGATAATACTCTGCCTTCCTATTCTTACCACCAAAGTGGATAACCTCACACAAACATACAAACAAACAAACGATCGGACAAACAAACACACGCAGCTTATCCCCATGGCAGAGGATTCTACAATTACAGTGCCCCCCCCCCCCCCCACACTGGGTCCCCCTTTGTTCTCCCATCATCCCTCAGGGCGGTCCTCCCACGTCGGGTCCTCATTGTTCTTCAAGACGTGTTGAGTACCGAAGATAGACACAAAATACTGGCGTAACTCAGCGGGACAGGCAGCACCTCTGGAGAGAAGGAACGTAGAACCCATTCCTTCCTTCCTTTCTCCTCTCCAGAGATGCTGCCTGTCCCGCTGAGTTACTCCAGCATTTTGTGTCTATCTCTGATTTAAACCGGCGCCTGCAGTTCTTTCCCACACATATTGAGTACTGAGCTCCTACCTGGACTCCGAGAATCCCAAAGATTATGAAGAAAGCGCAGCAGATGAGGACTATGTTCCCGATCGGCTTCAAGGAGGAAATGAGGGTTTCGACGACCAGCTTCAAGCCTGGCGCTCGACTAATGACCCTTGATGCAAGACATGAGAGTGAAGAGATCAGAGACTGCATCTGTATTAGAATTGTTCAATAATCAAACAAACGCTTTACTCAAAGATAGACACAAAGTGGTAGAGTAACTCAGCCAGTCAGGCAGCATCTCTGGAGATAAAGGATGGGTGATGTTTCGGATCGGGAGTCTGAAGAAGATTCCCAACTCGAAATGTCCTGACCCGTCCTTTATCTCCAGAGATGCTGCCTGACCCGCTGAGATACTCCAGCACTTTGTGTCTGTCTCGGGAAATAGTGTCTTTTATCGCGTCTGTTTGTGAGACAAATAGGAGAGTGGTTTTCTATGTCATGGAGAACAGAAGGTTAAAGATAACTCTATGGAGAAAATAAAGATGAAAGACCACAGAGACATTGATCAATACTGAATTATTTCAGAAATATAAAATCCACCTGTCACCATTTTGCGAATATAAAAACGCAGTGGGTGCTGGGAATCTTTGAAACACTTTGGGTTCGCTCAGAGTGTTTCCCTGTGTGGACTGTTAAGGCCTTGAATAAGTCGACTTGTTTGAGAAACTCAGCACTGCTCTATGGGCTATTCTCTGTGCTTGTCCCTACCCGTGCCGTGATTAAGAGGGCATTCGGCCCTTCGAGCCAGCACCGCCATTCACCGTGATCATGGCTGATCATGCACAATCAGTAGCCCGTTCCTGCCTTCTCCATTGACAGTACTAGGCCCAGCTGCCTTCTAGGCTCTACCTGAGGGGACGGAGGGTCCTGAGAAGCCTGAGGACCCGGAGAACGCCCAAGATCTTGGCTCCACCTGCAGAGGCCAGCGACACGACGATGTCGATGAGCGACACGAAGACGAGGAATCCATCCAGAATGTTCCAGCTGCTTCTCAGGTACGCTTGGTCACCAATGTAAAATCCCAAGGAGACAACCTAACAGGCATAAAGAACGACAGTGAGCTGAGAGAGAAAACAACGAGGGAAGAGGAAGGATGAACTGCAGATGATAGACAATAGACAATAGACAATAGACAATAGACAATAGACAATAGACAATAGACAATAGACAATAGACAATAGGTGCAGGAGGAGGCAATTCGGCCCTTATGATGATTTAAACCTACGGGCACAAAAAGCTGGAGCAACTCAGCGGGGCAGGTAGCATCTCCAGAGAGAAGGAATGGGTGACGTTTCGGGCCGAGACCCCTCTTTAGTCCGATGAAGGGTCTCGACCCGAAACGTCACCCATTCCTTCTCTGCAGAGATGCTGCCTGTCCCGCAGAGTTTGTCCATGTTCTAGTGTCTGTCTTCGTCTGGAGAAGAGTCATATTTATAGCGTCACCTTGAGTAACAGGGCTGAGAATCCCAACAGCTGTTTGTTGCATTTTGGATGAACTAAGCACCAGGAGACCTTCCACAAAGCGAATGGAAGATTAGCGGGGAGTTTCGTCTCGTGTTCTGCACCAATATGTATCGATCAACCTAAATCACTTAAGCAGATTGGGCGCGTCACGGTGGCGCAGCGGTAGAGTTGCTGCCTTACAGCGCTAGGGACCCGGCTTCGATCCTGACTACGGGTGCTGTCTGTATGGAGTTTGTACGTTCTCCCCGTGACCTGCGTGGGTTTTCTCCAAGATCTTCAGTTTCCTCCCACACTCCAAAGACGTGCAGGTTTGTAGGTTAATTGGCTTGGTATAAGTGTAAATTGTGAATTGTCCCCAGAGTGTGCAGGATAGCATTAATGTGCAGGGATCGTTGGTCGGTGCGGACTCGGTGGGCCGAAGGGCCTGTTTCCGTGCTGTATCCCTAAACTAAACTAAACGAAACAAAAGGGATAGTACTTATTCACAAAATGCTGGAGTAACTCAGCAGGTCAGGCAGCATCTCAGGAGAGAAGCAATGGGTGGCGTTTCGGGTCGAGACCCTTCTTCAAAAGGGATAGTACTGTCCCTTATACAGTACACTCTTCCTGATTCTGCCCTCTGATGGTGTGTGGGTGGTAGTTGCTGAGAGTCGTAGAGTCATACAGCGTGGAAACGGCGGCGCGGTGGCGCAGCGGTAGAGTCGCTGCCTTACAGCGCTTGCAGCGCCGGAGACCCGGGTTCGATCCCGACTACGGGTGCTGTCTGTACGTAGTTTGTACGTTCTCCCCGTGACCTGCGTGGGTTTTCTCCGAGTTCTTCGGTTTCCTCCCACACTCCAAAGACGTACAGGTTTGTAGGTTAATTGGCTTGGTAAATGTAAAAATTGTCCCTAGTGGGTATAGGATAGTGTTAATGTGCGGGGATCGCTGGTCGGAGCGGACCCGGTGGGCCGAAGGGCCTGTATCTCGAAAACTAAAACTAAACAGGCCCTTCAGCCCAATTTGCCCACCCCGACCACCATGCCCCCTATCTCCACTAGTCCCACCTGCCCGCACTTGGCCCAGATCCCTCTAAACCCTTCCTATCTCTGAACCTGTCCAAATGTCGCTTAAACATTATGATAGTCCCAGCCCTCAACTACCTCCTCCAGCAGATCGTCCCATACTCCTACCACCCTTTGTGTTAAAAAATCACCCCTCGGATTCCTATTAAATCTTTCCCCCTTCACCTTAAAGAATATGGACAGAGTAAAATAGGATTAGTGTACGCTTAATTTTGAATTGATTCTTGATGGCTGACACGGACTCGGTTAACCAAGGGCTGGCATCTTTATGACTATATTCCCTGACAGCTATGAATGCTTCAATTTGCAATGGGTTTTTAACTTGCGCTCAGCATATGAAAAAGATCTTTTATACCTTAATGGTAAATTAGGTCATTAATATCTTGCTTAAAGAGACGACTTAGCTCAGGGGTGCATTGGATATTCCATCCACAGCCACTTTCCATCTGTTCTGTCTCTGCCTGTGTGCTCAGTGAGTCCAGGTTCCCCTTCGCTCACTTGAAGCTCAGGATAACAAATGCAACCTCACGAAACAGGCTCGGTGACGGAGCACAAAAAAACACAACCAGATTTCAATTAAAGAGGGAACTTTACCCAAGGGAAGAGGAAAATCCCACAGCTTTAATGCCACAGAGTCATAGAGTGACACAGTGTGGCTTCGGCTCAACTTGCCCACACCGGCCAACACTAGTCCCACCTGCCTGCGCTTGGTCCATATCCCTCCAAACCTGTCCTGTCCATGCACCTGTCTAACTGTTTCTTAAACGATGGGATAGTCCCAGCCTCAACTACCTCCTCTGGCAGCTTGTTCCATACACCCACCACCCTTTATGTGAAATAGTTACCCCTCGGATTCCTATTAAATCTTATCCCCTTCACCTTGAACCTATGTCCTCTGGTCCTCGATTCCCTTACTCTGGGCAAAAGACTCTGTGCATCTACTCGATCTATTCCTCTCATGATTTTGTACACCTCTAGAAGATCTCCCCTCATCCTCCTGCACTCCAAGGAATAGAGACCCAGCCTACTCAACCTCTCCCTATAGCTCACATCTTAATGTGTCAATGGGTTGCTGTTTAGGTTTAGTTGAGTTTAGAGATATAGCATGGAAACAGGCCCTTCGTCTCACCGAGTCCATGCTGACCATCGATCACCTGTTCACTAGTTTAGTTGAGTTTAGAGATACCGCGTGGAAACAGGCCCTTCGGCCCACTGAGTCCGTGCTGACCATCGATCACCTGTTCACTAGTTTAGTTGAGTTTAGAGATACCGTGTGGAAACAGGCCCTTCGGCCCACCGAGTCCGTGCTGACCATCGATCACCCGTTCACTAGTTTAGTTTAGTTTAGTTCAGAGATACATCGCGGAAACAGGCCCTCATCCCACCGAGTCCGCATTGACCAGCGATCCCCGCACATTGACTCCTCCTCACTCACCACATTCAAAACATCACTGAAGTCTCACCTCTTCAGCACTGCCTTCAACCACTGAAGGTCACCTCACCTTCTGTCTCCTTTCTCTGTTCGTTTACTTATTTATCTATTTATTCACTTCTCTATGTTCTAGAAATCCCTGTAAAGCGTCTTTGAGTGTTTGAAAAGCGCTATATAAATGTAATGCATTATTATTATTATTATTATTATTATTATTATTAACGTTACCCTACACACACTAGGGACAATTTTACATTTATATATTTTATACGAAGCCAATTAACCTACAAACCTGCACGTCTTTGGAGTGTGGGAGGAAACCGAAGATCTCGGAGAAAACCCACGTAGGTCACAAGGGGAGCATACCAGGACAGCACCCATAGTCAGGATCGAACCTGGGTCTCTGGCGCTGTGAGGCAGTAGATCTACCGCTGTGCCACCATGCTGCCCTACGCTAGGTCTATGCCACACACTGGGGATCATTTATGGAAGTCAATTAACCTACAACCTGCACATCTTTGGAATGTGGGAGGACACCGGAGCACTTAGAGAAAACATGATTGCACTTTCTTCCAACACTTCCTGTGGCAGCTTGTTCCACCTGTCCACCATCCTCTGTTTGAAAACATTGCCCTCATCAGTCTTTCCCCCTCTCACCTTAAATCTATGCCCTCGAGTTTTAGTGGTGAAAGAGTGTGATTGATTCTCATCTCTGCTCCTCCATCAGTGTGAGTTACACTAAGCAGTACCCTCCTCTGATCGTATCTTTTAGTTTTGGAGATACAGTCCTGCACTCCAAGGAATAGAGACCCAGCCTGCTCAACCATTCAATATAGCTCACACCTTAAAGGGCCTGTCCCACTTAGGCGATTCTTTTAGGCGACTGCCGGCGACTGTCATAGTCGTAGCAGGTCGCCGAAAAACCCCCCTCCCCTACGACAATGTCTACGACAAGCTACAAAAACCTACCACCTAGTCAACGTCAAGCTACGGCAAGCCGCCGACAACCGGCGACCCAGTCGTCGCGAGTAGGACGTCCACCTACGACCACACAGGCGACAACCTACGACAACCGAAGTCAACCTACGTCCGCCCGCGACAAGCCACGACCGTGTCGGCCACAACTGAAGACAATTCCCGCCATTTTGGCCTCCGGTTTTGACGCCGGTACCTGTCGCCGGTTGACGTAGGTCGTCGCCAATGGAATTCACCGAAGTCGGCACCGGCGACAGCCTACGTCGCCTGGCGACAACCTACGACAGCGCCCCCGTCTGGAGACGCCGAGCTACGCCCATTGGCGTCAAACCCACTGTCGCCGATAAAGTTTCTACATTCTGAAAATCCAGCGGCGACCGGAAAGACGCTACGACTCTTTGGAGACGACTCACGATCGTACGGGCGACACCCGGGCGACCGTGTGGCAACGGCCTAGTCGCCTGTAGTCGCCTAAAACACCGCCTCAGTGGGACAGGGGTTTAATGTGTGAAAGGGTTGCCGTTTAGGTTTAGTTGAGTTTCGAGATACCGCGTGGAAACAGGTCCTTCGGCACACTGAGTCCGTGCTGACCATCGATCACCTGTTCACTAGTTTAGTTGAGTTTAGAGATACAGCGCGGAAACAGGCCTTTTCGGCCCACCAAGTCCGCACCGCCCAGCGATCCCCGCACACTAACACTATTAACACTATCCTACACACACTAGGGACAATGTTTACATTTACCCAGTCAATTAACCTAGATACCTGTACGTCTTTGGAGTGTGGGAGGAAACCGAAGATCTCGGAGAAAACCCACGCAGGTCACGGGGAGAACGTACAAACTCCTTACAGTGCAGCACCTGTAGTCAGGATCGAACCTGAGTCTCCGGCGCTGCATTCGCTGTAAAGCAGCAACTCTACCGCTGCGCTACCGTGCCGCTACTTTGGGTCCACCTAGTCTGTGCTGACCAGCGATCACCATAAACAGCACTATCCTACACATGAGGGAGTAAGGAAGGACCAGGCACGCTCGGAACAAATTTACAATTTTTACCAAAGCCAATTAACCTACAAACCCGTACGCCTTTGGAGCGTGGGAGGAAACCAGAGCACCCGGGGAAAACCCACGTGGTCACGGGGAGAACGGAGTCAGGATCGAACCTGGGTCTCTGGCGCTGTGAGGCAGCAACTCTACCGCTGCGCCACCGTGCCGCCCTTAACACGTGTCATTGGCCGACTGAACTGCACCATCAGTTGAGTTAACAGAAAGGGCTTTCGACGCCTCTTACCTTCAGAGTCATTTCTGCAACAAAAATGGCAGTGAAAAAGTAGTTGGAAACGCTGAGGAAGATTCGTTCCTGCAGGAATAAAGAGGTTTAAATTAGGCACCGAGGAAGACTTGACACTGATAATGGGTTATTAACGGCTTCACATACCATTTTAAATATAAATGATCGCACATTAACTGTTCTCAATTCGCAGAGTTATTACACTTGCAAGGAAAGGAAAAGGGAGCAAAGCATGCTAAGTGACTGCTAAACCAGACAATATTGGATGAGGTTCATATCTTGAACAGGATGCAGAGAACTTTTCAAAGACTTTTTCTGGATGACACCTTCTAGTTTTAGACTTTCCTTTAGACTTTGGAGATAGAGCGTGGAAACAGCCGCCGAGTCCAACGATCACCCCGCACACTGGCACTCTCTCAATAGACAATAGACAATAGACAATAGGTGCAGGAGGAGGCCATTCGGCCCTTCGAGCTAGCATCGCCATTCAATGTGATCATGGCTGATCATTCCCAATCAGTATCCCGTTCCTGCCTTCTCCCCATACCCCCTGACTCCGCTATCCTTAAGAGCTCTATCCAGCTCTCTCTTGAATGCATTCAGAGAATTGGCCTCCACTGCCTTCTGAGGCAGAGAATTCCACAGATTCACAACTCTCTGACTGAAAAAGTTTTTCCTCATCTCCGTTCTAAATGGCCTACCCCTTATTCTTAAACTGTGGCCCCTGGTTCTGGACTCCCCCAACATTGGGAACATGTTTCCTGCCTCTAACGTGTCCAACCCCTTAATAATCTTATACGTTTCGATAAGATCCCCTCTCATCCATCTAAATTCCAGTGTATGCAAGCCTAGTCGCTGCAGTCTTTCAACATATGACAGTCCCGCCATTCCGGGAATTAACCTAGTAAACCTACGCTGCACGCCCTCAATAGCAAGAATATCCTTCCTCAAATTTGGAGACCAAAATTGCACAGTACTCCAGGTGCGGTCTCACTAGGACCCTGTATAACTGCAGAAGGACCTCTTTGCTCCTATACTCAACTCCTCTTGTTATGAAGGCCAACATTCCATTGGCTTTCTTCACTGCCTGCTGTACCTGCATGCTTCCTTTCAGTGACTGATGCACTAGGACACCCAGATCTCGTTGTACGTCCCCTTTTCCTAACTTAACACCATTCAGATAATGCTCTGCCTTCCTATTCTTACCACCAAAGTGAATAACCTCACACTTATCCACATTAAACTGCATCTGCAACTACTCTCCTACACACCACGGGCAAGTTACCATTAGTCGGAAGCCAATTAACCGACAAACCTGCACGTCTTTGGAGTGTGGAAGGAGACCCGGAGCACCCAGAGAAAACCCACGCGGTTTTCAGGGGGAACATGCAAACTCCATACAGACAGCACACAGTCAGGATCTAACCCGGGTCCCTGGCGCTGTAAGGCAGCAACTCAACCGCTGAGGTGTGCGCGTGACCTGAGGGCATGCAGGTCCACATGGCATGAGATGATGCAGCCTAGAGGCCGAACCTTGCGTTTTAGGTGAGACCTTATTCATAGAATGGAGAGCACACGTTTAGCTGAGAGACTGTGGGCGGCATGGTGGCGCAGCGGTAGAAGTCACTGCATTACATCGCAAAAGACCCCAGGTTCGATCCTGACCACGGGCGCTGTCTGTACGGAGTTTGTACGTCCTCCCCGCGGTTTTCCCCCGGTGCTCCAAAGTTCCAAAGACGTGCAGGTTTGTGGGTTAATTGGCCCCGGAAAAAGATTGTAAATTGTCCCTAGTGCGTAGGGTTGCGCTAGTGTGCGGGGATCGCTGGTCGGCACGGACCCGGTGGGCCGAAGGGCCTGTTTCCGCGCTGCATCTCTAAACTAAACTCGGCTAAAATTGTTGGGGAGAGCTGCATGGGTTTTGGCAGCCATTCAGTGTTGTCGACTGAAAGGTTGCCCAAAATGTCTCTTTCCCATAGCTGAAGTCCCCCTTAGGAGTGGATACCCACAAAAAACTGGAGTAACTCAGCGAGTCAGACAGCATCTCTGGAGAAATGGAATAGGTGACGTTCCCAAAGGGACTCGACCCGAAACGTCACCTATTCCATTTCTCCAGAGATGCTGTCTGACCCGCTGAGTTACTCCAGCTTTTTGTGTCTATCTTCGGTTTAAAGCAGCTACTGTTGTTCCTTCCTATACACCCCCCTTATGAGAACTGACTGCCACTAATTGCTTCTTCCCAACCTCTAGAAACCAAGAAACGTCACAAATACTAAGCCGTCCTTGTTCCCACACCTTCATTCAGATTCAGCCTCGGTTTTAGGATTAACTAGACCAAGTGGACCCTTTGGGCCCAAACCTCTCCTGCATTGGTGCAGCACCCTCTCCTCTCCCACTTTCCCCCCCCCTCCTCTCCTCCTCCCCTCACCCCTCCCCCCTTCCCCTCCCTCTCCACTCCCCCCTCAACCCCACTTATCCTCCTTCCTCCCCCTCCCTCCCTCCCCCTCACTCCTCCACTCCCCCCTCCACCCTTCTTCCTCCCCACCTTTCCCATCCATCTTCCCCTCCCCCTCACTCCTCCCCTCCCCCCTCCACCCTTCTTCCTCCCCCCCTCCACCCCCCCTTCCCCACCCCCCTTCCTCTCCCCCCCACTCCATCCCCTTCAACCCCCCCTTAATCACCCATATCCTCCCTCGCCCCCTTCCCCTCCCCCCCCCCCCCCTCCCCAGGAGATAGATTTAAACTTTAAAATGTGAATAGCTTTGAAAATATAACACCGATTTCAATGAAACTTCTTCCATTAGCACCAAAAGGTCGACGGTGAGTGAGGTGGGCCTAAAATGGTCGCGCTATCGTGTACCGTTTTGGCCGTAGTTCAGGAACAAACAATCAAACAAACGAGAGCTTTAGTACACTGGTTCTATCAGGGCCTGCACGGTTTAATAGTTTTCTGCTTGGAATGGCACGTTAAAGTCCATCTTCACCCTCTAATGGATGTAATAATATTGAAGAACGGGAGATTTTTCTAAAGCTTAATGGTTACCTTCAAGGGATGGTTACCTTCAATGGTTACCTTCAAGGGATACATATTATCTGATCATTATCACTTAGTGTTTATGAGAGTTTAGTTTAGTTTAGTTTGGAGAGACAGTGCGGAAACAGGCCCTGCGGCCCCCCTAGTCCGCACCGACCAGCGATCCCCACACATTAACACTATCCTACACACACTGGGGATACTGTTTACATTTATACCAAGCCAACTAATCTACAAAGCTGTACGTCTTTGGAGTGTGGGAGGAAACCGAAGATCTCGGAGAAAACCCACGCAGGTCACGGGGAGAACGTACAAACTCCGTACGAACAATCACCTGTAGTCGGGATCGAACCCGGGTCTCCGGCGCTGCATTCGCTGTAAGGCAGCAACTCTGCCGCCGCGCCACCGTGGCCGCCCTTTGCTGAGCAAGAATTAGCTGCCATCACAGTCCAAACAATACTTCACGGCTGTACAGTTCATTGACGTGACCTGAGGTTGTGAAGGTGCTATACGAATGCAAGTCTGTCATACTGAGTCACAGAGTCACACAGCACGAAAACAGGCTCCCTGGCCCAACTGGTCCATGATCACCAAGATGCCCCATCTACTCTAGTCCCACCTGGCCCATATCACCCGAAACCTTTCCTATCCATGTACCCATCCAAATGTCTTTTTAAATGTTGTTATGGTACCTGCTTCAACTACCTCTTCCGGCAGCTCGTTCCATACGCCCACTACCCTTGGTGTGAAAAAGTTGCCCCTCATGTTCCTATTAAATCTTTCCCCCCTCACCTTAAACCCATGTCCTCTGATTCTTGATTCCGTCTGAAGAAGGGTCTTGACCCGAATCGACACCCATTCCTTCTCTCCAGAGATGCCGCCTGACTCCATTTTTTTACGTCTATCTCATTCCCCTACCCTGGGTTAAAGACTCTGTGCATTCACCCGATCTATTCCTCTCATGATTTTGTACAGCTCCATAAGATCAACCTCCATCATCCTCTGCTCCAAGGAATAAAGTCCTAGCCTACCCAACCTCTCCCTGGAGCTCAGGCCTTCATGTCCTGGCAACATCCTCGTAAATCTTCTATGCACTCTTTCCAGCCTAACGACCAGGGTTGCCAACTGTCCCTTGTTAGCCGGGACATCCCGTATATTGGGCTAAATTGGTTTGTTCCATACGGGACCGCCCTTGCCCTGTATTAGGCCCAGGGGGCGCTGTAGGCCCAGGGGGCGCTGTAGGCCCAGGGGGCACTGTAGGCCCGGACACTGTAGGCCTGGGCAGTGTAGGCCCGGACAGTGTAGGCCCAGACAATGTAGGTCCGGACAGTGTGGGCCCGGAGCACCTAATGGACGTTGTGCAGCAACCCGCCTCCCGGCCCGGGCGGCCGCCATTGGTAGAGCGGGAGCACGTGGCCGCTGGCTGGGTGAGGTGACGTGGGATGTGGGGCGGTGATGTCACCTTTTGTCCCTTATTTGGGAGTGGGAAAGTTGGCAACCCTACTAACGACATCCTTCCAAGTCTATGTAGCAGGGTGATGGCATCTCTGTATGCCTTTGTTTCACCTCTTCCCCAGCCAACAATGGGCCATTGGGGCCCTTCCTTGGTCATCTGTTGCCGATGCTGTTTAGTTCTGGCCTTTTCCTACCTCCAGTTCACTCCCCCCTCTACTTTCAGTCTGAAGAAAAGCTCTGACCTGAAACGCCACCTGTTTCCTTTTCTCCGGAGATGTGGCCTGACCCGCTGAGTTACTACAGCACTTTGTGTCTTCAACCTTCAAGTCTTTACTCAGTACCCTCCCTGTCTGATGAAGGCCAAATGTACCAAAAGTCTTCTTGACCACCCTATCTACCTTTAAGGGCGGCACGGTGGCGCAGCGGTAGAGTTGCTGCCTCACGGCGCCAGAGACCCGGGTTCGATCCTGACTACGGGTGCTGTCTGCATGGAGTTCGTACGTTCTCCCCGTGACTTGCGTGGGTTTTCTCTAGTGCTCTGGTTTCCTCCCACACTTCAAAGGCGTGCAGGTTTGTAGGTTAATTGGCTTGGTATAGATGTAAATTGTCCCTAGTGTGTGTAGGATGGCGTTAGTGTGCGCGGGGATCGCTGGTCCGCACGGACTCGGTGGGCCGAAGGGCCTGTATCCGTGCTGTATCTCTATAAAAAAACATCAACACGCCGCGCTGACGGTAGGTGGACGAGCGCAGGTTGAGCGGTAACTCACGGTGCTACCCTGGCTGATCTCCGGCCTCTCCAACGCCACCGTGATGCAGTTGAGGAAAATGAAGGCTAGGACAATGTAATCGAAGAGTTTGTGTGCGACGATCATTTGACACATCAGACGGAACCTGGGCGGGAGAGAGAAAGATGCAGAATTTGAGCTGTAGCAGACACTTATTGTGTGGCTCAACGTCATGAAAGGCTGTTGTTTATTTTAGAAACCCAGCATGGCAATGGGAGTCCACGTCGACCATTGATCGCCCGCTCACACTAGTTCCATGTCATCCCACACTTTCTCATCCACTCTACACATTAGCAGCAGTTTTGCAGAAGCCAATTAATCGACAAATCCTCGGGCAACTGGAGCCCCCAGTCACAGGGAAGACATGTAGGGTTGCCAACTGTCCCGTGTTAGCCAGGACATCCCGTATTTTGGGCTCAATTGGTTTGTCCCGTATTAGGCCCGGATGGCGCTGTAGGCCCGGACACCGTAGTCCTGGACACTGTAGGCCCGGACACTGTAATCCTGGACACTGTAGGCCCGGACACTGTAGGCCCGGACACTGTAGGCCCAGACACTGTAATCCTGGACACTGTAGGCCCAGACACTGTAGGCCCGGACACTGTAGGCCCAGACACTGTAGTCCTGGACACTGAGACCCGAGTTCAATCCTCACTACAGGTGCTGTCAATAGACAATAGACAATAGACAATAGGTGCAGGAGGAGGCCATTCGGCCCTTCGAGCCAGCACCGCCATTCAATGTGATCATGGCTGATCATTCTCAATCAGTACCCCGTTCCTGCCTTCTCCCCAGTGGGTTATACTGTTGGTGTTGTCTCTAGCCACAGAGTCCAGAGCTTTAGACTTTAGAGATACAGGCCCTTCGGCCCACCTGGTACGTGTTGACCCCACACACTAACACTATTCTACGCATACGAGGGACAATTTATAATTTTACCAAGCCAATTAGCCGACAAACGTGTAGGAAGGAACTGCAGATGCTGGTTTAATCCGAAGATAGGCACCAAATTGCTGGAATAACTCAGAGGGTCAGTACGGAGTTTGTACGTTCTCCCTGTGACTGCGTGGGTTTTCTCTGGGTGCTCCGGTTTCCTCCCACACTCCAAAGACGATCAGGTTTGCAAGCTAATTGGCTTCTGTAAATGATCCCTCGTGTGTAGGATGAAGCTAGTGTGTGGATGATCACCGGTTGATGTGGACTCGGTGGGCCGAAGGACCTGTATCTCTAAACTAAACGAATCTAAAATAAAATCCGTACAAGTCTAAACCAGGTTGTGAAGGCAGCAACTCTACTGTTGTGCTACAGTGCCACCTTATTAAACCCACTCTTGCCCCAGTAATCTTTATCACTCTGAACCCTTCTCTCTGCCCCTCCTCACAATAAGGTCAGGCACTCAAGGCTGGGAACTACTGGCAATGCCCCTACATATCCCACCTCTCCACCAACACCCAAGACAAACACAAAATGCTGGAGTAACTCAGCGGGTCAGGCAGCATCTCTGACCCGAAACGTCACCCATTCCTTCTCTCCCGAGAAGGGTCTCGACCCGAAACATCACCCATTCCTTCTCTCCCGAGATGCTGCCTGACCCGCTGGGTTACTCCAGCATTTTGTGTCTACCTTCGAGGTACATCGATAGAACAGGTTTGGAGGGATATGGGCCCAAATGCAGGCAGGTGGGACTAGTGTAGCTGGGACATGTTGGCCGATGTGGGAAAGCTGGGCCTGCTTCCACGCTGCATGACTCTATGAGTCCAGGACAATATCCTTACCTATTCTGCGGGGAAAACAGATAGACTGACCAGTCTGCCCGTGACTCGCACCAGTCTGGCTTGTAAATCTCCATCATCTTCTGAATTCGGTAGCAGAGACTCTGTAACAAAAACACAAACACACACACACGCACGTTAGTTGCTGTGAGCAGCAAGCTTCCATTCACAGATGCCGCTAGCCAGTCCTTACCTCAGGGAAGAATTGGAGAATTACACATTCACCTCTAGGCTTTAGGCTTCAGAGGCACAGGGTGGAAATAGGCCCTACGGCCCACCGAGTCCACGCCAACCAGCGATCAACCAGCACTATCCTGCACACCAGGCCTGCGTTTGGTACAGGGTTGCCAACTTTCTAACTCCCAAATAAGGGAGAGTAGGTGATGTCACCGCCCACGCCCCATGTGACTTCACCCAGCCAGCGGCCACGTGCTCCCGCTCCACCAATGGCGGCCGCCCAGGCCGGGAGGCGGGTTGCTACACAACCTACGTTCGGCGAACACACTCGGCCCCGCTCCCCGAACACACTCCGTTAGTCTGCACTGTCCGGGCCTACAGCGGCCCCTGGGCCTACAGTGTCCAGGCCTACAGCGGCCCCCGGGCCTACAGCGGCCCCCGGGCCTACAGCGGCCCCAGGGCCTACAGTGTCCAGGCTTACAGCGCCCCCCTGGGCCTAATATGGGATAAGGGTGGTCCCATAAGGGACAAACCAATTTAGCCCAAAATACGGGATGTCCCGACTAATACGGGACAGTTGGCAAGCCTAGTTTGGTAAGTAGCAGGATGGTAATGTGACTGAACTACTAATCCAGAGTTTAGTCTGATGATCAACAGACAATAGACAATAGGTGCAGGAGTAGGCCATTCGGCCCTTCGAGCCAGCACCAACATTCAATGTGATCATGACTGATCATTCTCAATCAGTACCCCGTTCCTGCCTTCTCCCCATACCCCCTGACTCCGCTATCCTTAAGAGCTCTATCTAGCTCTCTCTTGAATGCATCCAGAGACTCGGCCTCCACTGCCTTCTGAGGCAGAGAATTCCACAGATTTACATCTCTCTGACTGAAAAAGTTTTTCCTCACCTTCGTTCTAAATGGCCTACCTCTTATTCTTAAACTGTGGCCCCTGGTTCTGGAGATTACAACCTCTGAAACCATGGCAGGAGTAATGGAATTTACATTCAGTTAATTAAATATATCAGGAATAAAAATCTAGAATTTGTAAGAATAACATTGAGCCTTTCGGATAAAACCCAATGCACAGTTTTAGTGTAATAGAGATACGGCGCGGAAACAGGCCCTTCGGCCACCGAGCCCGCGCTGACCAGCGATCACCCCGTACGCCAGCTCCACCCTGCACACCCGGCCTGCGTTTGGCCCATATCCCTCTGAACCTGCCCTATCCATGTCCCTGTCCAAATGGTTCTTAAATGTCACGATACCACCGGCCTCAACAACCACCTCTGGCAGCTCGTTCCATACACCCACCACCCACTGTGTGAAAACGTTACCCCTTAAGTTCCTGTTAGATCTTTCCCCCCTCACTTTAAACCTATGTCCTCTGGTTCTCGATTCTCCTACTCTGGGCAATAGACTCTGTGTGTCTACCCAATCTATTCCTCTCATGATTTTTCCCATCTCGATAAGATCGCCCCTCATCCTCCTGCGGTCCATAGAATGGAGTCCCAGCCTGCTCAACCTCTCCCTGTAGCTCAGGCCCTCGATGACTGGCAACATCCTCGTAAATCTTCTCTGCAACCCTTTCCCGCTTGACAACATCTTTCCTACAACATGGCGCTGTGAACTGAACACAATACTCGAATTACGGCCTCACCATCTATGTACCACAACTCCTGAACCTACGCTGCACTGCCTCAATAGCAAGGATGTCCTTCCTCAAATTAGGAGACCAAATATCTATACACTAAAACTCTCGTTTGTTTGTTTGTTTGTTCCTGAACTACAGCCAAAACGGTACACGATGGAGCAACAATTTTAGTTACAGCAGGCAGTGAAGAAAGCCAATGGAATGTTGGCCTTCATAACAAGAGGAGTTGAGTATAGGAGCAAAGAGGTCCTTCTGCAGTTGTACAGGGCCCTAGTGAGACCTCACCTGGAGTACTGTGTGCAGTTTTGGTCTCCAAATTTGAGGAAGGATATTCTTGCTATTGAGGGCGTGCAGCGTAGGTTTACTAGGTTAATTACCGGAATGGCGGGACTATCATATGTTGAAAGACTGGAGCGACTAGGCTTGTATACACTGGAATTTAGAAGGATGAGAGGAGATCTTATCGAAACGTATAAGATTATTAAGGGGTTGGACACGTTAGAGGTAGGAAACATGTTCCCAATGTTGGGGGAGTCCAGAACAAGGGGCCACAGTTTAAGAATAAGGGGTAGGCCATTTAGAACGGAGACGAGGAAAAACCTTTTCAGTCAGAGAGTTGTAAATCTGTGGAATTATCTGCCTCAGAAGGCAGTGGAGGCCAATTCTCTGAATGCATTCAAGAGAGAGTTAGATAGAGCTCTTAAGGATAGCGGAGTCAGGGGGTATGGGGAGAAGGCAGGAACGGGGTACTGATTGAGAATGATCAGCCATGATCACATTGAATGGCGGTGCTAGCTCGAAGGGCCGAATGGCCTCCTCCTGCACCTATTGTCTATTGTCTATTCTCATCTGGGCATCTACATGCACCTTGTGTCCCTTGGGGCCAGAAGCGAGCTGGAGAATGTCCTCTGTGTAACGCTGTGGAACAAGTTCACGAGATTTTGACCCAGCACCGTAGATTTGTGTCAGCAAGGATCTACACCAAAACCCCTTGGCAGTCTTGCGTTGAGACATAATCACACGGTTTAAAGTGCTTTAAAAAAATTAAATTGAAATAAAATCTCCAGAAGAAAATGGCCATTTTTCTTCCTTTTCTTTTCCTTCCTGTAATCCATCCATTACGTTTGCTTTTCCGGAATGTGCCGTGATTTCTAAACGTGTTGATGTTCTCCCATGGCTTCAACCCTTGCCGACTCTTACACCCCCTCGGGTATCTATCTGCAAGGTACTCAGCGGGCCGGGCAGCATCTCAGGAGAAAAGGAATTAGGTCAAAGTCTCGAGACCTTGAGACTGAAGGAGGGTCTCGGCCCGAAACGTCACCCGTTCCTTCTCTCCAGAGATGCCACCCATCCCGCTGAGTTACTCCTGCATTTGTGTGTCCACTTTCGGCGTACGGCAGCATCCTTCCCACACATTCAGCCAAATCCCTGGAAGACTTTGACCCCCAAGACCGAGTGGCCCAGAGCCTGGGAAGATGCCAACACCAACAACGGAGAGGTGATCACAGACCCCACACAGTGAAACCACCGGGATTGGACCTCCATCGCGACCAATGGCTAACCCTGAACAGTGTCCGCACCCTCCATGGAAGAACAGCCCATCACCTGCACAGGTGGGGGATGACAGACAGCCTTGCGTGCGACTGCGGATATCCAGACCAGACCATCCCACACATCCCACGTGAATGACTGCCCACTGAGGCTTTTCCCTGGTGGCATCGAGGCCATCCACCCAGCAACTGATGCTGCCCTGGCCTGGATGTCTACCCTCGGCCTACAACTTTAGGCTGTGCACGCCATATGCAAGAAGAAGAAGAAGTCCTGCACGTTAAAAAGCCCCATCTTGCACGCTGCTCTGCAGGGCTGCATTCTCAGGAGGTCTGTATAGAAACACACCTCTGACGTATTCACATCAATGTGGAAGTATGACTGTTTGCCATCTAGACAGGTGCTTATTAGACGGATCTATATCCCTTGAAACTCATCATCCTTCATTAACATTAAATTTAGAAACTCATACAGCTGGTTTAAGCAAAATGTACCCAGGGTATTTTTAGATCACCTCCCAGTGGATGTGTTTATTTTTGAGCATCTGTTACAAAGGTTGGAGATTTAACGTGTCACCTGAGACTTCGTCAGGAGTGGGAGACAACAGCACTGAATAGCTCTTTAGTTTAGCTTAGAGATGCCGCGCGGAAACAGGCCCTTCGGCCCACCGAGTCCGCACTGTGCACGAGCCACAGTGCTTCTTAAACTGGTGAATGCTTCACCCAGGGGCGAATGAATCAAATTAATTTGGGGAGAATGAAACTAGAGGGGTGAATGAAGGGTGACTGACTTAATATATCTAAAATTATACACAAGGGAGAATAAGACGAAAATTGCCAAAAAAACATACGAGAATATAGTCGAAGGAGAATGAAATTTTGTGATAAAGACTCAAGGGTGAAATAGTTTAAGAAGCACTAGACTACCTCTATCCTAAGGACAACTTACAATTTTTTTTTACTGAGGCCAAATTAATCTACAAACCTGTACGCTCTTGCAGTGTTTATGGAAGGGCCTATGGAAACAGGCCCTTCGGCCCACTGAGTCCATGCTGACTATCCGAAGAAGGGTCTCGACCCGAAACGTCAGCCATTCCTACTCTCCAGAGATGCTGCCTGACCCGCTGAGTTACTCCACCATTTTGTGTCCATCTTCAAAGAACTGTGGATGCTGGTTAATACTCAAGAGGGCACAAAGTTCCATATTCTGTACAAAATGTCTGCCGTTTGGTTAACTTGAGTATAGAAAAATTGTGCGGCCATGTTGCAGTTATATAAAACGTTGGTGAGGCCACAGTTAGAGAATTTGCGTACAGTCTTGCGCACGATGTTACAGGAACGATGTTGTCAAGCTGGAGAGGGTGCCGGGAAGATTTACGAGGATGTTGCCAGGACTCGAGGGTCTGAGCGACAGGGAGAGGTTGAGCAGGCTAGAACTCTAATCCTTGGAACGCAGGTGGATGAGGGGTGATCTTACAGAAGCGTACAAAATCTTGCCCAGTCTGAAGAAGGGTCTCGACCCGAAACGTCACCCATTCCTTCTCTCCTGAGATGTTGCCTGACCCGCTGAGTTACTCCAGCATTTGTGAATAAATACCTTCGATTTGTACCAGCATCTGCAGTTTTTTCCCCTACATAAAATGTTGCCCAGAGTCGGGGAATCGAGGACCAGAGGACATAGGTTTAAAGTGTGGAGAGAAAAGAACCCGAGGGGTGAATTTTTACACAAAGGGTGGCGGGTGAATGGAACGAGCTGCCAGAGGAGGTAGTTGAGGCAGGTACTATCGCAACGTTTAAGAAACATTTAGAAAGGTTCATGGACAGAATAGGTTTAGAAGGATATGGGCCAAACGCAGGGAAGTGGGATTAGTGTAGATGGGCATGTTGGTCGGTGTGGGCAAGGGTCTGTTTCCACACTGTGTGACTCTATCTTGCCAGACGGAGAAACCCAACAGATCACCTGTAGGTAGACGCAAAATGCTGGAGCAACTCAGCGGGTCAGGCAGCGTCTCTGGAGAGAAGGACAATAGACAATAGACAATAGGTGCAGGAGGAGGCCATTCAGCCCTTCGAGCCAGCACCACCATTCAATGCGATCATGGCTGATCATTCTCAATCAGTACCCCGTTCCTGCCCTCTCCCCATACCCCCTCACTCCGCTATCCCCAAGAGCTCTATCCAGCTCTCTCTTGACACCCGCCCCCTCCCCTGACATCAGTCTGAAGAAGGGTCTCGACCCGAAACGTCACCCGTTATCCTTAAGAGCTCTATCTAGCTCTCTCTTGAATGCATTCAGAGAATTGGCCTCCACTGCCTTCTGAGGCAGAGAATTCCACAGATTCACACCTCTCTGACTGAAAAAGTTTTTCCTCATCTCAGTTCTAAATGGCCTACCCCTTATTCTTAAACTGTGGCCCCTGGTTCTGGACTCCCCCAACATTGGGAACATGTTTCCTGCCTCTAACGTGTCCAACCCCTTAATAATCTTATACATTTCGATATGATCTCCTCTCATCCTTCTAAACTCCAGTATATACAAGCCTAGTCGCTCCAGTCTTTCAACATATGACAGTCCCGCCATTCCGGGAATTAACCAAGTAAAGAAAGCAGGAGAATGGGGTTAGGAGGGAGAGATGATCAGCCATGAATGAATGGTGGGGTAGACTTGATGGGCTGAATGGCCTAATTCTACGCCTATCACTTATGACCTTACGATCTTATGCTGTTTTAAACCAAAGATAGGCTCAAAATGTCTTGACCTGAAACGTCACCCATTATTTTCTCTCCAGAGACGCTGCCTGACCCGCTGAGTTACTCCAGCATTTTGAGTCCATCTTCGGTTAAAACCTGCACCTGCCGTTCCTTCCTGCACGGACGACCTGTGATACCAGTCACTCCTGCAGGGTGCGCTGCGATAGCAGTTTTCAGTAGTGCAGCTCTGACACCTCTTAACATTGAACTGTTGCACTGCATGCCACTTGAGTCCACGCATACAGCTCAGAGTCGCATGAAAGACACGGCAGGGTATCAGAGAACTAAACAGGCACTTAATAGACAATAGACAATAGACAATAGGTGCAGGAGCCTTCGAGCCAGCACCGCCATTCAATGTGATCATGGCTGATCATTCTCAATCAATACCCCATTCCTGCCCTCTCCCCATACCCCCTGACTCCACTACCCTTAAGAGCTCTATCCAGCTCTCTCTTGAATGCATTCAGAGAATTGGCCTCCACTGCCTTCTGAGGCAGAGAATTCCACAGATTCACAACTCTCTGACTGAAAAAGTTTTTTCTCATCTCAGTTCTAAATGGCCTGCCCCTTATTCTTAACAAAGCTTTTATTCCGGGTTTATTTCATTAGATTTCCTCAGCGGCCGCGGTGAGATTTGAACTCGTCTGCACAAAGCTCACTGGGGGCTGTGCAGTACTAGTCCAATCAAACTCATGGAGTTGGCAGTGCTGTCGGCCAGCTCCCAGGCCTGACCAAGATGGCCGCTCATAGATCCAGGTAGTCGATGGTCACGCCTGGAGTCGGCTGCCTGCTCCTCTTCCGGGCCTACGTCCGTGCCCGCGTGTCCCTGGAGAGGGAACACAAGCGCGGTGCCCATGGGGACGCTGGAGGTCGAGCGTATTGTTGATAACGTTGGCGATATTTTAATTCGACAAAAATCATTTATCGTTTGTAAACTGCCAAGGTAGGCAGTCTTTGATCGTGTTCCTACTCTGTATTTTTGTTCGTTTTGAATAAAAGCATTTTGTATTTTTTTTTAAAACAGTGCTGTCTGTGGAATCTCTTCACTGTCCACATAGCCCAGGTACTGATCAATGCAAGGGGCAAAGATTGCGGGACAATACCCACAGCAGTGGTAGAGTTGCTGCCTCACAGCGCTTGCAGCGCCAGAGACCCAAGTTCAATCCCGACTACGGGCGCTGTCTGTACGGAGTTTGTACGTTCCCCCCGTGGACCCGCGTGGGTTTTCTCCGAGTTCTTCGGTTTCCTCCCACACTCCAAAGACACTCCAAAGACAAAGTTGGTAGGTTAATTGGCTTGGTATAAGGGTAAATTGTCCCTGGAGTGTGCAGGGCGGGGATCGCTGGTCGGCGCGGACTCAGTGGGCCGAAGGGCCTGTTTCCGCTAAAACTAAACTGAGTCCCGTCGTTTATACACTGACCCACAACAATCTCCGACAGGCAGGTGCTGGAAATCTGGACCAAAAAACAATGTGCTGGAGTAACTCAGTGGGACGGGCGGCATTTGTGAGGGGGGAACGGAATTCTCGTTGAAACCCTGCGTGAACTAATACTCGGTTTTCATCCAAAATGTTGACAATTTCTTGTCCTCCACAGATGCTGATTGACCCGCTGAGTTACTCCAGCATATTGTATGTCTGACACACTGACAATGACCAAGCCGAACTCCTGAAGAGAACCTTTTAAAGTTTTGCACTAAGTTTTACCTATTGCACTGTAACTTGTTTTTTGAAGGGGATCACAGTGAAATAGATGAGAGTTGGCTTCCTTCATTCTTCATGAACTAGAGGCCATATTTTAGTTTAGTTTAGAGATACAGCGTGGAAACAGGCCCTTCGGCCCACCAAGTCCGCGCCGACAGCAATCCCCGCACACTAACACTATCCCACACACACTAGCGTACGGTACAGAATCAACTTCAAGCTCCTCCTATTCACATACAAAGCCCTAAATGGGCTTGCCCCCCCCCCCCCTCCCCCCATATCAAAAATCTTCTAACCCACCACTCTACCTCCAGGTCCCTCAGGTCGGCCGAGTTGGTGCCACTGACTATCCCGCGGTCTAGGCTTAATAGACAATAGACAATAGACAATAGACAATAGGTGCAGGAGGAGGCTATTCGGCCCTTCGAGCCAGCACCGCCATTCAATGTGATCATGGCTGATCATTCTCAATCAGTACCCCGTTCCTGCCTTCTCCCCATACCCCCTAACTCCGCTATCCTTAAGAGCTCTATCTAGCTCTCTCTTGAATGCTTGCTATTGAGGGCGTGCAGCGTAGGTTTACTAGGTTAATTCCCGGAATGGCGGGACTGTCATATGTTGAAAGACTGGAGCGACTAGGCTTGTATACACTGGAATTTAGAAGGATGAGAGGAGATAAGATTATTAAGGGGTTGGACACGTTAGAGGCAGGAAACATGTTCCCAATGTTGGGGGAGTCCAGAACCAGGGGCTCCAGTTTAAGAATAAGGGGTAGGCCTTTTAGAACTGAGATGAGGAAAAACTTTTTCAGTCAGAGAGTTGTGAATCTGTGGAATTCTCTGCCTCAGAAGGCAGTGGAGGCCAATTCTCTGAATGCATTCAAGAGAGAGTTAGATAGAGCTCTTAAGGATAGCGGAGTCAGGGGGTATGGGGAGAAGGCAGGAACGGGGTACTGATTGAGAATGATCAGCCATGATCACATTGAATGGCGGTGCTGGCTCGAAGGGCCAAACGGCCTCCTCCTGCACCTATTGTCTATTGTCTATTGTCCCCATAACCTCTGACACCTGAACTAATCAACAGCCTTCTGTGGCAAAGAATTCCACAGATTCACAATACAATACAATACAATACAATACAATATATCTTTATTGTCATTGTACCCAGGGGTACAACGAGATTGGGAATGCACCTCCCATACGATGCAATAATTTAATAATGCAAATTTGATATTGATATTTCACCACCCTCTGACTGAAGGATTTTCTCCTCATCTCCATCCTAAAAGAACGCCCTTTAATCCTGAGGCTGTGACCTCCAGTTCTAGACTCTCCCGCCAGTGGAAACATCCTCTCCACATCCACTCTATCCAGGCCGCTCACTATTCTGTATGTTTTATTCTGCTCATTCTGCTAAACTCCCCCTCATTCTGCTAAACTCCAGCGAGTACAGGCCCAGTGCCGACAAACGCTCATCATAGGTTAACCCACTCATTCCTGGGATCGTTCTTGTAAACCTCCTCTGGACCCTCTCCAGAGCCAGCACATCCTTCCTCAGATATGGCGCCCAAAATTGCTCACAATGCCCCAACTGCGCCTTATGGAGCCTCGGCATTACGTCCCTGTTTTTGTACACAAGCCCTCTTGAAATAAATGCATATGAAATAGCATTGAGATTGCTTTCTTCTGCATTGCCTTCCGGCACATTTGTACTTTTCTGCGTTCTACGAAGTGGCAAAGAGTGCACTAACATCGGCGAGACCAAACGCAGGCTCGGCGATCGCTTCGCTCAACACCTGTGCTCGGTCCGCGTTGGCCAATCTGATGTCCCGGTGGCCGAGCATTTCAACTCCCCCTCCCATTCCCAGTCTGACCTTTCTGTCATGGGCCTCCTACAGTGCCATAGTGAGGCCCACCGGAAATTGGAGGAACAGCACCTCATATTTCGCCTGGGCAGTTTGCAGCCCAGTGGTATGAACATCGACTTCTCCAACTTTAGATAGTTCCCCTGTCCCTCTCTTCCCCTCCTCCTTCCCAGATCTCCCACCGTCTTCCCGTCTCCACCTATATCCTTCCTTTGTCCCGCCCCCCTGACATCAGTCTGAAGAAGGGTCTCGACCCGAAACGTCACCCATTCCTTCTCTCCCGAGATGCTGCCTGACCTGCTGAGTTACTCCAGCATTTTGTGAATAAATACCTTCGATTTGTCCCAGCATCTGCAGTTATTTTCTTATACTTACATAGTCGATCTCCTCATCGTAGACGCCCCTGTCCTTCCTGCAGTTCATCTTGGGGAAGATGTCCTTCACGGTGTCGGGGCCTGTCCCGTTGGACCCGCGGTGGTCGACGGTGACGGTGGCCAGGCTGTTCTTCCTTGCCGCCGGCTGCATGTTGGGCACCAGGAGGAGCTCGGGCAGATCGCAGGAGCCCTGGGTGTCCAGCGAGAGGGCCCGGCGATGCATCAGGCTCGAGCTGCTGACCGCGCTGGGCCGGGGGTCGCCACTGGGGGGCTTGCGGCCCTCGTGGGAGAGAAGGGACTCGTGCTCACTGGAGTGGACGCCACGCTTCTGGCTGGACGCCCGGCCCACGCTGTTCCAGCTGGCCCTGCGGCTGCTCCAAGGGATGTAATGGGAGCTGCGCAGGCTGGGCTGGGGAAAGGACACAAGGGTTCAGCAGCAGGTACAACAACCTCGGCCCTACAGCACCGGGAGGGGGGTTAAACCTAGGGTTGCCAACTGTGCCGTGGTAGCCGGGACATCCCGTATATTGGTCCGTACGGGACCGCCCTTGTCCCGCTGTAGGCCCGGACACTAGCCCCGGGGGCCCATCGGCCTGGACAGTGTAGGCCGTGTACAGTGTAGGCCCGGACACTGTACGCCCAGGGGCCGCTGTGGGCCCGGACAGTATGGGCCCGGACACTGTAGCCCCGGACAATGTACGCCCGGGGGCCGCCTAACGGAGGTTGCCTAGCAACCCGTCTCCCGGCCCGGGTGGCCGCCATTAGCGGAGCGGGAGCACGTGGCTGGTGGCTGGGTGAGGTCACATGGGACGTCACCTTTTGTCCCTTATTTGGGGGTGGGAAAGTTGGCAACCCTGAGCTATACCTGAGAAAACCCTAAGAGAGAACAGGAAGTTAGCAGCGTATAGAATTAGACGAAGGTGCTGACAAACACGGTTAGAGGGCAATGTTAATACATTCACTGTTTGGTGACAGAGCACTTGATTGTCAGAGGGGCAGTACTGAGAGACAGCATTGAAAGAGGAGTGGACTGTTAGTAGGACAATGCTGGAGAGAGCAATTTAGTTTTGCAGGTCAGTGCTGAAAGAGAGCCTCTTGGTTGGAGAGTTATTACTCAGGGCACACTGCACTGTTGGATGAGAGGGGTCCATTGTGCAGTTTAGAGATACAGCGTGGAAACAGGCCCTTCGGCCCACTGAGTCCGTGCCGCCCCGTGACCCTAACCCTGAAGAAGGGTCTCGACCCGAAACGCCACCCATTCTTTCTCTCCGAGATGCAGCATGACCTGCTGAGCATTTTTGTCTACCCCGTACACTAGTTCCATCCTCCACACTGGGGGACAATTTAGAGAGGCCAATTAGCCTGCAGACCTGCACGTCTTTAAGGTGTGGGGGGAAACCGGAGCACCCGATGAAGACCCGCGCGGTCACAGGGAGAAGGTGTTAACTCCGTCCAGACAGCACCCGCAGTCGGGATCGAACCCGGGTTTTCTCCGGCGCTGTGAGGCAGCAACTCTACCAACGTGCCACCCTAAATGGGCATCTCTTCTTGCAGTTTGCCCACAGCATTCGTGGAGACTGGATCAGGCTCACTATTCCTGTCCTATCCGCGGAGAATTCAGTTGAAATATTAATATTCATCGTCCCACATCCCAAATGCACTGGAGTAGGTTAATGGAGAGTTTAATCTACACTCGAGCGTTGAGAATGTGAGTGCCATCAGTATTAATCGATCATTGGTGTAAGTACCCTTACTGTTAAGTACCAGGCACAATAAATGCTCGCTGTGTTTAATAGTGATAAACGACAACAATTTGTTTAGCACCCCCACCTCGCCCATCTTACCCTTCCCCCACTACCTAGTGTTGCCAACTGTCCCGTATTTTGGGCCTAAATTAGTTTGTCTCGTATGGGACCGTATTGGTAGGGTTGCCAACTTCCTCACTCCCAAAGAAGGGACAAAGGGTCACGTCACCGCCCCGCGCTCCACGTGACCTCACCCAGCCAGCGGCCACGTGCTCCCGCTCCACCAATGGCGGCCGCCCGGGCCATGAGACAATCACACTAGGGACAATTTTTTACTTTTACCCCAAGCCAATTTATCTACAAACCTGCACGTCTTTGGAGTGTGGGAGGACACCGAAGATCTCGGAGAAAACCCAAGCAGGTCACGGGGAGAGCGTACAAACTCCGTACAGACAGCGCCCGTAGATGGGATCGAACCTGGGTCTCTGGCGCTGTAAGGCAGCAAATCTACCGCCGCGCCACCGTAAGTTCTAAGATCTTTTCGTTTAATTTGGCATCGTGTTTGGCACAGACGTTGTCAAAGGGCTTGTTCCTGTGGTGCACTGCTGTGAGTCCTACGTTCAGCACACGGTTCTTACCAATGATTTCTGGTCGAAGCTGACCTTGGTCAGAGAGGTCATGCTGCTTTTCCTCAAGCCCGTGAAGCTGCGGAAGTTCTCGGGTTGCAGTGATATCCGCGATGACATCATCATTCCCGATCCGATGGATTGGTTCTGGGGAGACAGGTCCAGGTGGCCGTTGGGGGTCATGGCGATCGCACACCCCTTCACCTCTGAGTCCACGACAAACACAGGGACAACCGGGATTAGACAGTGACCTGGAATGCTGCTGCCACAGCTCCGTACCTGAGCTGGAACACAACACAACCGTCCTATCTGCCACTTCACCCTCGGAGTGCCCACGTCTCACTGCCCGGTCCATACACAGTTCATGCAGAAACCCACAGTAGGCCATTTGGCTAGGGGTTGCCAACTGTCCGGTATTAGCCGGGACACCCCATATTTTGGGCTAAATTATTTTGTCCCGTACAGGACCGCCCTTGTCCCGTATTAGGCCCGCGTGCCGCTGTAGGTCCGGACGCTGTAGGACTGGAAGCTATAGGCCCGGACGCTGTAGGCCCGGACACTGTAGGCCCGGACGCTGTAGGTCTGGGCGCTGTAGGTCCGGACGCTGTAGGCCCGGACGCTGTAGGTCCGGACGCTATAGGCCCGGACGTTGTAGGCCCGGAGGCTGTAGGTCTGGACGCTGTAGGTCCGGACGCTGTAGGCCCGGACGTTGTAGGTCCGGACGCTGTAGGTCCGGACGCTGTAGGTCTGGACGCTGTAGGTCCGGGGGCCACAGTAGGTCCGGACAGTGTAGGCCCGGGCGCCGCTTAACGGAGGTTGCGTGGCAACCCACCTCCCGGCCCAGGCGGCCGCCATTGGTGGAGCGGGAGCACGTGGCCGCTGGCTGGGTGAGGTCACATGGGGCGCGGGGCGGTGACGTCACTTTGTCCCTTATTTGGGAGTGAGATAGTTGGCACCTCTACATTTGGCCCACTTATCCTCCATGCCAGCTCTGTGAAAGAGTTAAACACTCCGTGACTGGGTTTCAGCTGCAGAGAGAAGGTCGAATCATGGAGTCATAGAGTCTTATAGCGGAGATACACGCCCTTCGGCCCAACTTGCCCACACAGGCCAATATGCCCCATCCACACTAGTCCCACCTGCCTGCGTTTGGCCCACATCCCTCTAAACCTGTCCTGTCCATGTACCTGTCTAAATGTTTCTTCAACGTTGATCTAAATGTTTCTTAAAGGTGGGATAGATTAGGATTGTTTTCTCTGGAGCGTCGGAGGTTGAGGGGAGACCTGAGAGAAGTATAGAAAACGATGAGAGGTCTGGATAGGGAAGACAGTCAGAGCCTTTTCTCAGGATGGAAATTGTCCAAGACTCGAGGGCATAGATATAAGCTGAGAGAGGGGAAGTTTCATGGAGATGGGTGGGCCAAGTTTTTTTCACACAGAGAGTGGTGGTGTGGGCCTGGAATGCACTGCCAGGGGTCAT
>NC_135992.1:7212173-7223694 GCF_053455715.1 Rhinoraja longicauda
CCAGTCTTTCCTCATATGAAAGTCCTGCCATCCCAGGGATCAATCTGGTGAACCTTCTCTGTACTCTCTCTAATGATAGAATGTCTTTCCTCAGATTAGGAGACCAAAACTGTACGCAATACTCCAGGTGCGGTCTCACCAAGGCCCTGTACAACTGCAGCAGTGTTAATGTGTGGGGATCGCTGGTCGCCTCGTACTCGGTGGGCCGAAGGGGCTGTTTCCGCGACGTATCTCCAAACAAAACTCAACTACTCCACGCTATCCCTGTCTCCATTAGACAATTCAAGCTATCAACTCTGCAGTCTATCAAGCAATCCAAAGGATATGAGCTACAATTTGATGCCGCCTCTTACCTCCGCCTGAAAGCCCTCCACCAAGATGGCGACCAACAGGTTGAAGAGGACGTAGTTGCCAAAGGTCATCAGGGCGACAAAGTACAAGGACGCCCATGGGGAGGTGGAAGCCATTCCATTGTAAAGCACCACGTTCCAGTCCTCCTGGGTCAGGATCTAAGGGGTGGAGGCGGGGAACAGAGGCAGAGAGTCGGGTGAGGTAATGCAAAGAAAGGTTTATTATTGACCACACAATATCACTCATCGTCCACAAGAGATGTTTACATTGCATTCTAGAGTTGCTGCCTCACAGCGCCAGAGACCTGGGTTCCATCCTGACTACGGGTGTTGCCTTGTAAGAAAATAACTGCAGATGCTGGTACAAATCGAGGGCATTTATTTCTCAAAATGCTGGAGTAACTCAGCGGGTCAGGCAGCATCTCAGGAGGGAAGGAATGGGTGACGTTTCGGGTCGAGACCCTTCTTCAGACTGATGTCAGGGGGGGGCGGGACAAAGGAAGGACATAGGTGGAGACAGGAAGATAGAGGGAGAACTGGGAAGGAGGAGGGGAAGAGAGGGACAGAGGAACTATCTAAAGTTGGAGAAGTCGATGTTCATACCACTGGGCTGCAAGCTGCCCAGGCGAAATATGAGGTGCTGTCTTGATTAGTACGGGTGTCAGAGGTTATGGGGACAAGACAGGAGTATGGAGTGAGATCAGCCATTATTGAATGGCAGAGTTGACTTGATGGGCCGAATGGCCTAATTCTACTCCTATCCCTTATGACTTGTCTGTACGGTGTTTGTACGTTCTCCCCGTGACCGCCCGGCTGCCCCAACTTCCTCCCACAATCCCAAGACGTGCAGGTCTGTAGGTTAATTATCTTTGGTAAAATTGCGAACTGTCCCTCGTGTGTGTAGGACAGTGCTGGTGTACGGGGTGATCGCTGGTCGGCGCGGACCCGGTGGGCCGAAGGGCCTGTTTCCACGTTTTATCTCTAAAGTTCTAAACCAAGGAAACAACATAGAAATATATATATATATGTAGGAAGGTACTGCAGATGCTGGTTTAAATGGTAGACAAAATGCTGGAGTAACTCAGCAGGACTGGCAGCATAGAAACATAGAAAATAGGTGCAGGAGTAGGCCATTCGGCCCTTCGAGCCTGCACCGCCATTCAATATGATCATGGCTGATCATCCAGCTCAGTAACCTGTACCTGCCTTCTCTCCATACCCCCTGATCCCTTTAGCCACAAGGGCCACATCTAACTCCCTCTTAAATATAGCCAATGAACTGGCCTCAACTACCTTCTGTGGCAGAGAATTCCACAGACTCACCACTCTCTGTGTGAAGAAATGTTTTCTCATCTCGGTCCTAAAAGACTTCCCCCTTATCCTTAAGCTGTGACCCCTGGTTCTGGACTTCCCCAACATCGGGAACAATCTTCCCGCATCTAGCCTCTTCCACCTCTTAAGAATTTTATATGTTTCAATAAGATCCCCCCTCAGTCTTCTAAATTCCAGCGAGTATAAGCCTAGTCTATCCAGTCTTTCTTCATATGAAAGTCCTGCCATCCCAGGGATCAATCTGGTGAACCTTCACTGTACTCCCTCTAAGGCTAGAATGTCTTTCCCCAGATTAGGAGACCAAAACTGTACACAATACTCCAGGTGTGGTCTCACCAAGGCCCTGTTCAACTGCAGCAGAACCTCCCTGCTCCTATACTCAAATCCTCTTGCTCTGGAGAGAAGGAATGGGTGATGTTTCGGGTCGAGACCCTTATTCAGACGTAGAAATATAAGCAGGTTTAGAAAGGTGGTGTCCTTTTGATACGTGGATGATAAGAAACAACTTCTTTCAGAGGGTTGTTATTTTTTAGAATTTTCTACCCCAGAGAGCACTAGAGATGAGACCCTTGAAAATGTTCCAAGGCAGAGATTGACGGGCATTTGAATTGCAAGGAAGACAAGGCATGAAAGGAGAGTTAGAACGGCTCGAGGGCAAGTCAGGACCTGCCATGATCTCATTGAATGGAGCAGCAAACTCATGCTGCTGGTTGACCCACTTCTGCTCCTGTTTGGGGCAGCCAGAGAAAGAATTACAAAGGGCGGCACGGTGGCGCAGCAGTAGAGTTGCCGCCTTACAGCGCTTGCAGCGCCGGAGACTCGGGTTCCATCCCGACTACGGGCGCCGTCTGTACGGAGTTTGTACGTTCTCCCCGTGACCTGCGTGGGTTTTCCCCCCGAGATCTTCGGTTTCCTCCCGCACTCCAAAGACGTGCAGGTTTGTAGGTTAATTGGCTTGGTGAATGTAAAAATTGTCCCTAGTGGGTGTCGGACAGTGTTAATGTGTGGGGATCGCTGGTCGGCGCGGACCCGGTGGGCCGAAGGGCCTGTTTCCGCGCTGTATCTCTAAACTAAAGATCAGGTTCGATCCTGACTACAAGCGCTGTCGGTACATAGTTTGCACGTTCTCCCCGTGACCTGCGTGGGTTTCCCCCGAGATCTTCGGTTTCCTCCCACACTCCAAAGACGTGCAGGTTTGTAAGTTAACTGGCTACCGTAATTTGTAAAGTGTCCCTGGTGTCCCAGCGCAAGTGATCACTTCTCGGTATGGACTCGGTGATCCGAATGACCTGTTTCCACACTGTTTCTCTAAAGTCTAAAGTGAAGTCGATATCTCGAATCCATTTTTCTGCCTATATATCCCTAAGAGTCAGAAAGAGCTATAAACTTCAGCTTTACATGATTTCAGCTCATCAATATACACTCCAGACGATCAGTCTGAAGAAGGGTCCGAACCAGAAACGTCCTCTGTCCACTTCCCTCCACAGATGTATGGTGACCCATTGCGTTCCTCCAGCACTTTGGGGTTTTTTTGCTCAAGATTACCACATCTGCCACCTCTTATGCCTCTGTATACTATAGGTTCCTGCGTTAGAGAATTCCAAACATTCAAAATCTTCGACTCATTTCTAAATGGCTGACCTCTTAAACCGGAAAGTCTTCCTGCAATTCCAGATTTTCCCTGCTGGGATCCCAGCTTCCCAGCGTCAGTGGCAGGACCCAAGCACTTCACAAAAGTACGCTTGTCGGACACCGATTAGCCAAAACATTACGACCACTGACAGGCGAACTGAATAACATTGATTATCTTGTTACAATGGCACCTGTCGAGGGGTGGGATATATTAGGCAGCAAGTGAACAGTCAGATCTTGAAGTTGACGTGTTGGATGCAGGAGAAATGGGCAGGAGTAATGAACTGAGCGACTTTGACAAGGGCCAAATTGTTCTGGCCAGACGACTGGGTCAGAGCATCTCTGAAACGTCAAGTCTTGTGGGTCAGCAGTGGTGAGTACCGACCGACAGTGGTCCGAGGAGGGACAAACCACAAACCGGCGACAGACAGGGTGTTGGGCGCCCAAGGCTCATCGATGCGCGAGGGCAACGAAGGCTATCCCGTCTGGTCCGAACCGACAGAAGGTCGACTGTGGTACAAGTCACAGCAGATTTTAATGGTGGTCACGGGAGGAATGTGTCACAATACACAGAGCATCGCACCCTGCTGCGTATGGGGCTGCACACGGAGGACCAACAGCATATTAGGCAGGTGGTCATAATGATTTGGCTCATCAGGTCATAATGTTTTGGCTGATTGGTGTATGTGTAGGAAGGAACTGCAGATGCTGGTTTACACCGAAAATAGACACAAAATGTTGGAGTAACTCAGTGGGTCAGGCAGCATCTCTGGAGAGAAGGAATGGGTGATGTTTCAGGTCGAGACCCTTCTTCAGACTGGGCGAGTTCAAGTTCATCGTTCAGTCTGAAGAAGGGTCTCGACCTGAAACATCACCCATTCCTTCTGTCCAGAGATGCTGCCTGTCCCGCTGAGTTACTCCAGCATTTCGTGTCTATCTTAGGCTTGTCATATGCTTACACTCAGTTCAATGTCGACATTACCTTGCTAAAAATATGCATCGGGCTCGTTCTTCTTAACGGAACAATCGCCATATGGAGTTAAATTGTCACAGAAAAAAAACTCCAGTCAAAAGTAGACAAGACAACATTTGTCAGTCGAACCTGGTAGAAGTGACAATGATAAACTAAACCAAAGTAACAAGAACACACGGGACTGGGACCATTTCCAAAGTAAACAGAATGATGACCTTCTCGTTGGCAGCACCACTGAGGAAGCAGTCTTTGCTTTTTCAGAAAAAGTGCTCAGACAATTACATCATCATAGACAATAGACAATAGGTGCAGGAGGAGGCCATTCGGCCCTTCGAGCGAGCACCCCCATTCAATGTGATCATGGCTGATCATTCTCAATCAGTACCCCGTTCCTGCCTTCTCCCCATACCCCCTGACTCCGCTATCCTTAAGAGCTCTATCTAGCTCTCTCTTGAATGCATTCAGAGAATTGGCCTCCACTGCCTTCTGAGGCAGAGAATTCCACAGATTCACAACTCTCTGACTGAAAAAAGTTTTTCCTCATCTCAGTTCTAAATGGCCTACCCCTTATTCTTAAACTGTGGCCCCTTGTTCTGGACTCCCCCAACATTGGGAACATGTTTCCTGCCTCTAACGTGTCCAACCCCTTAATAATCTTATACGTTTCGATAAGATCCCCTCTCATCCTTCTCAGGGGGAGAAACTCGGATGCAATGGCATGTCTTGTCCAACCAAGGAGCTTTCTATCGGCGACCAAGCACTCAGGAGTCGAGAGACAAGAGTGTTTTGATGTCATGCTGTTTGTCTCAGATCGAACAATGAGATTCTCACTTGCAGCAGCACAACAGAGTATGTGAACATAGTACACAGTAAACAATATGATAAACGAGAGGGAGAAAATGTTCAGTGTGAGTATATATACACACAATTACACAGATACATTTATATATATATATTATATATATATAAATGGTGGAAGTGACAATGATAAACTGAACTAAAGGAACAAGAACACACAGAACTGGGACTATTTCCAAAGTATATATATATATATATATATGTATATATAAATAAGAGGACAAAATGTGTAGGAAAGAACTGCAGATGACGGTTAAAATCGAAGGTAGACACAAAATGCTGGAGTAACTCAGCGGGACAGGCAGCATCTCTGGAGAGAAGGAAATGGTGACGTTTCGGGTCGAGACCCTTCTTCAGATATATATGTAATATATAATATTTTATATATATATATAAGCAGAGCCGATATAAGCAGAGCTTAAACACGGAATCCTTAATAGTAGTTCAGTTTATTGTCACATGCACTGAGTTTAGTTTAGTTTCGGATGTACATACACACACACACGCACACACGCACACACACACACACACACACGTATATAGATATATATGTGTATAGGAAAAAAAACTGCAGATGCTGGTTTAAATCGAAGGTAGACACAAAATGTTGGAGTAACTCAGCGGGACAGGCAGCATCTCGGGAGAGAAGGAATGGGTGACGTTTCGGGTCGAGACCCTTCTTCAGACAGATATATACACACACATATGTGCACTTAATGCAAAAAGATAAAACCAAGTCTAAGTAGTTCAGAGCTTATTTGGAGGTTGTAGTGTTTAATAGCCTGCTGGCTGTCGGAAAGAGGCTATTCTTGAACTTGGAGTTTTCAGGCTCCTGTACCTTCTTCCTATTTAAGAGCTAAGACCTTTTTGGATACAGTTACGTTTTACTCTAGGTTTTTTTTTAACCAAATTTGGAATGGAGTCCACACCAAAGATACTAGAGGAGCAAGATGGACCACTCGACCCTAAAAACCGTAGTACGTCACGGCGCCATTTTAGTCGGCAGAAACTTGCAGAAACATCTAAAAAGAAAAGTATCAAAAATCTGTGAATTGATAGGTGAGATATATTCTGCATTTTAATGGTATCATCACACATACTGTTCCCCCAAAACACTGCGAGAGACATAGCGAACGGCGGGGTTGCCTACTAAAATGGCGGACGTTACGCTCCTTTGCGTACTACACTTCAGTATAGCCGATTTAAACGGAGTGCTTCATCTTGTTCCCCTAGTATCTTTGGTTCACACCAGTGCCACAGCTGCTGAAGCAGATTGTAAGGCGGGGAAGCACTGATATACTGTGCGCAGAGCTTAAAGACTGAATCCTTTAATGGTCATTTCATTTAGTCTAGTGTCTTTTGTTGCGTGCTAAATCAATCAGCGGAAAGACAAAACATGATTACAATTGAGCCGTTTACAGTGCAAGCCATTGACATGCTCAGGGAACAACGTTTAGTGCAAGGTAAAGCCAGCAAAGTCAAATCAAGGATCGTCCGATGGTCACCCATGAGATAGATTAGAGTACATGACAACACAATGAGAATAATGACGTTGGCAAACGATGCCTTCGATTTGCATTGTGGACCGATCATGTCAGTTGTTAGGAAAATAACTGCAGATGCTGGCACACATCGAAAGTATCACAATCATAGTGATTGCAAGGTATCATAGTGGGGCCCACCGCAAATTGGAGGAACAGCACCTTATATTTCGCTTGGGCAGCTTACAGCCCAGAGGTATGAACATCGACTTCTCCAACTTTAGATAGCTCCTCTCTCCCTCTCTTCCCCTCCCCTTCCCAGTTCTCCCACTGTCTTCCTGTCTCCAACCACATCCTTTCTTTGTCCCGCCCCCCTCCCCTGACATCAGTCTGAAGAAGGGTCTCGACCCTAAATCCCCATTTACTGGTGCCCTCCCCTAATCCCCCATTTACTGGTGCCCTCCCCTAATCCCCCATTTACTGGTGCCCTCCCCTAATTCCCCATTTACTGGTGCCCTCCCCTAATTCCCCATTTACTGGTGCCCTCCCCTAATCCCCCATTTACTGGTGCCCTCCCCTAATTCCCTATTTACTGGTGCCCTCCCCTAATCCCCCATTTACTGGTGCCCTCCCCTAATCCCCCATTTACTGGTGCCCTCCACTAATTTTCCATTTACTGGTGCCCTCCTGTATTGTTCTACTTTATATTTTCCATGTAAAATTATCCTTCCCTTTCCCAGGTTTAAAGCTGGGCTGGGATATTAAAATTCACACGCAGTCTGGGAATTTGGCACTGTGGCACAACAGTAGAGTTGCTGCCTAACAGTGCCAGAGATTAGTGCGGGTGTCAGAGGTTATGGAGAGAAGGCAGGAGAATGGGGATAGGAGGGAGAGAGATAGATCAGCCACGATTGGATGGTGGAGAGGACTTGATGGGCCGAATGGCCTCATTCCACTCCTATTAGAGAGAATTAAATGTAGCTCCTAGGGCTAATGGAATCGCGGGATATGAGGGGAAAGCAGGAACGGGGTACTGATTCTGGATGATCAGCCATGATCATATTGAATGGCGGTGCTGGCTCGAAGGGCCGAATAGCCTACTCCTACACCTATTCTCTATGTTTCTCTGTGTTTCTATGACCCGAAACGTCACCCATTCCTTCTCTCCAGAGATGCTGCCTGACCCGCTGAGTTACTCCAGCATTTTTGTGATGTCAGTCGTTCGGGCACACAGCTACATGATTTCATTATCCCAAAATGACTAAGAGATTAAATATTGCTCTTCGAGACAAAATGCAAATTCATGAAGGTCCACGCCGACCATCGATCACCTATTCACACTAGCTCTATGTTACGCTACTTTTGCATTAACTCCCTGCTAGGGTTGCCAACTTCCTCACTCCCAAATACGGGACAAAGGGTGACGTCACGGCCCCGCGCCCCCACGTGACCTCACCCAGCCAGCGGCCACGTGCTCCCACTCCACACTATCCTACGCACACAAGGGACAATTTTACATTTATACCAAGCCAATTTCATCGACAAACCCGCACGTCTTCGGAGTGAGGGAGGAAACCAAAGAACTCGGAGAAAACCCACGCAGGTCACGGGGGGAACGTACAAACTCCGCACAGACAAGCCCCCGTGGTCAGGTCGAACCCGGGTCTCTGGTGCCGTGAGGCAGTGGCACCACCAGCTGCTCTATGGTGCTGGTTTTGCTCCAAACTAAAATGGATGGAATTATGAGCAGATGGAGAAAGGAAGCACTGGCCATTATTTCTGATGTGGAGTTTCATCTCTTTCTATAAAGAGAATTTTGACTCCAGCTATGAATCACTAAACCTTTATTACAAATTCCACGTCCACAGAAAGTGATTTTGATTGTGTTAGTTGTTAGGACTGAGAGCTACATGATTTTATTATCCCAAGACGACTACTAGATTAAGCACTGCTCCTCCACACAGAATACAAATGCATGCTTAATTAAACCACAATTTTTACCCTTCAACTAGCGGATGATGACTTTCCAGTCATAACCAGTCATGCCGAGGCTAAACGTAGAGGTACACTTGTAAAAACAGTCCATGAACAAACTCTTGGAGCTATGATCACATTGAATGGTGGTGCTGGCTCGAAGGGCTGAATGGCCTACTCCTGCACCTATTGTCTATTGTCTATTGTCTATAGGGGCGGTCACGGTGGCGCAGCGGTAGAGTTGCTGCCTTACAGCGAATGCAGCGCCGGAGACCCGGGTTCGATCCCGACTACGGGCGCCGTCTGTACGGAGTTTGTACGTTCTCCCCGTGACCCGCGTGGGTTTTCTCCGAGATCTTCGGTTTCCTCCCACGCTCCAAAGACGTGCAGGTTTGTGGGTTAATTGGCTTGGGGTAAATGTAAAAATTGTCCCTGGTGGGTGTAGGATAGTGTTAATGTGCGGGGATCGCTGGTCGGCGCGGACCCGGTGGGCCGAAGGGCCTGTTTCCGCGCTGTATCTCTAAACTAAACCAAACTATGCTCCGGCACTTTAGTGTCCAACTGTGGATGTTTGCTAATTTATAACTGAACATAAGAAATATCTTTTACTCCAGGACGTCTGAAGTGAGGTTCATGAAATCATTCATCTGAGAAGATTCAGAACACTCATCTGGTAATGGTTAGGGCGTCGCGGTGGCACAGCAGTAGAGTTGCTGCCTCACAGCGCCAGAGACCCGGGTTCCATCCTGACTGCGGGTGCTGTCTGTGTGGAGTTCGTACGTTCACTACCATTCACTGTGTGTGAAGGTGACAGTGACGTTGGAGATGAAAGTGGGCCTGTGTCATAATCCATGCACAAGTCATACGTGTGTGGACTGCACTGTGGTGTGTAGGTATTTGGGACAGATTAACTGCAGGCAGGGAGGAGAAGCTCTCGTAGAATATTCTGCAGGCGTCTCATCAGCTTGACTGAGGATTAGAGTGGAAGCTGCTAAAACGTCTAAAGACTATAGGGCGGCACAGTGGCGCAGCGGGTAGAGCTGCTGCCTCACGGCGAACTCCGTACAGACAGCACCCGTGGTCGGGATCGAAGCTGGGTGTCTGGCGCTGCATTCACTGTAAGGCAGCAACTCTACCGCTGCACCACATACTGACCAAGGTGCTCCATCTACACTGGTTCCACCTTCCCGGTTAAAAATAAAAATTGTCACCAGTGTGTGTGTAGGATAGTATAAGTGTGCGGGGATCGCTGGTCGGTGCGGACTCGGTGGGCCGAAGGGCCTGTTTCCGCGCTGTGTCTCTAAAATAAACCAACCTAGTGGGAATAGTGATGGTACAATACCAGTCTGGAGCACTGAAGAAGATCTTGCTCGTATCAGGGAAGTCACAATGCCCTAATGATTGCAGGCAGAGGTGCATCAGAAGCTGTCGGAACGTTACGTGGTGATGAATCTACTCCAGGACTGAATGCAAAAGCAACCAGTAAACAGGGGACACAGGTCAACAGTGAGCTGAGCTTCAATTTCTCACAGTCTTCAGTTCAAGAAATAATTACAGTGCTCGAGACACAAACACTGTTAGGAAGTGTCAAGGACTCGGGAGAGTCAGTGGCAGACTGAGTCAGTAATTACTGTGCATAAATGAAGCTCTCTCTTAGAGCAGGAAGGCCCGTGTTAAATAAATCATGTGTGGGTTTGCTTTGTCGTCTGTGTGATGTTGTATGTTTGGTAATGCTTGTTAGGCTTCAATAAAGAGAACACATTAACTCAGCTGCTATCTCCTTTATCGAAGGCCCTTGGACTATCTTTAATTAGACTTTACCTTGCACTAAACGTTATTCCCTTATCATGTTTCTGTCCACTGTGGATGGTTCGATTGTGATCTAGATACTAAAGCTCTCGTTTGTTTGTTTGTTTGTTTGTTCCTGAACTACGGCCAAAACGGTGCACGATAGCGCGACAATTTTAGTCCCACCTCACTCACCGTCATCCCTTTGGTGCCAATGGAAGAAGGTTCATTGAAATCGGTGTTATGTTTTTAAAGTTATTCACATGTTAAAGTTTAAATCTATCTCCTAGGGAGGGAGGGAGGGAGGGAGGATATGGGGGGGGGGGGGGGTTGAGGGAGGGGGGATGAGGGAGAGGGGTGGGAGGGGGAGGAGGGAGGGAGGGGGAGGGGAGGAGGGAGGGAGGGGGAGGAGGGGAAAGAGGGAGGGGGAGGAGGATAAGGGGGGGTTGAGGGGGATGGAGTTGGGGGGAGGGGACGGGGGAGGGGACGGGGGAGGGGGAGGGGAGGGGGAGGGGAGGGAGGGAGGGGGAGGAGGAGGGGGAGGAGAGAGGGGGGAAGGGGGAGGGAGTGGGAGGAGGGAAGGGAGAGGAGTGGGGAGGGGGAGGGAGGGAAGGAGGGAGTGGAGGAAGGGAGGGAAGGAGGGAGTAGAGGAGGGGAGGGGGAGAGGGGAGAGGGGAGTGGGGGAGGAGAGGGTGCTGCTCCAATGCAGGAGAGGTTTGGACCCAACGGGTCAATCAACTTGGTCTCATCATGTATAGTCTTTCCGCTGAAGGTAGGCACAAAACGCTGGCGTGACTCAGCGGGTCAGGCAGCATCTCCGGAGAAAAGGAATAGGTGACGTTTCGATTCGAGTCCCCTTCCTTCAGACTGACTGGTTGGCACGCATTTTTGGAAAGAGGAACAGTTACAGTCTCAGACGATGGGCCCTTCATTTGATCTGGGACGGAGGGAGAGGAATAAGTGAGTCCAGGTAGCAGCAAAATGTGGTTGAAATAGTGGGAACGTCCACTTGAATGAAGGTGGCAGGTGGGACATGGCAGCCACCGTGACAGTGTAATGTTTCAGAGGGACCTGGGCAGGTGGGGCATGTTGGTTGGCATGGGCAAGCTGGGCCGAAGGGCCTGGTATGACTC
>NC_135992.1:7224194-7229194 GCF_053455715.1 Rhinoraja longicauda
CCGCGATTGAAATGGCGGAGAGGACTCGATGGGCCGAATGGCCTAATTCTGCTCCCAAGGCCTGCGAATTCTAGAGCAGAATTCTAGAGCAGCTGTATCAGTGAGGAAGTTCTGCACAGTCAGAGGTTTTGCCTGTAATGGGGACTATTATTAAACTAAGTCTGATCCAGCTTCTCAGAAGGTGTTCACAAGAGACTTTAGAATGAGTCACATATTTTGTACACCGACAGAGGTGTACAAAATCACGAGGGGAGTAGAGAGGGTGAATGTGTGGACTCTTTTACCCAGGGTACTGGAATCACAAGAAAAGGTACATTAAGAAAACATAATTTCAGTGGGTAGGACTGACTCAGTCGGTCGAAGGTTCAGGCTTGCTCCACAATGGTGTTCCCATTGCAGGCACACAGAGAGAAAGCTCTCCAGTGTTTACAGCAATATTTAGTTCAGAGATACAGCGCGGAAACAGGCCCTTCGGCCCTCCGGGGTCCATGCCGGCCAGCGATCCCCACACGCTGACATCACCCTACACACACACCAGGGACAATTTTACATTGATACCAAGCCAATCACCTGTGTGGGAGGAAACCGAAGATCTCGGAGGAAACCCACGCAGGTCACGGGGAGAACGTACAAACTCCGTACAGACAGCGCCCGTAGTCGGGATCGAACCTGGGTCTCTGGCGCTGTAAGGCAGCAACTCTACCGCTGCGCCGCCCAATCTCTTAGCGGATGCTTCAGACATGAACCAGAGGACATAGGTTTAAGGTTGGACAGGCAGGATTTAATTGGAACTTGAGATGGAGTTTTTTCATTCAGACAGTGGTGGGTTTGTGGAACAAGCTGCTAGAGGATGGAGTTGGGGCAGGTATTAAAACAGCGTTTAAACGACACTGAGGCAGGTACATGGATAGGACAGGTTTAGGAGGATACCAGACCAAGTGGACCAAGTTGGGCCCAAATCTCCCCTGCATTGGCGCAGCACCCTCTCCTCTTTCCTCCCCCCTCTCTCCTCCCCCCTCTCTCTCCCCCCTCCCCTCTCCCCCCTCTCCCCCCTCTCTACCCCTCCCCTCCCCTCCTCCCACCTACCCTCCCCCTCCATCCTCCCCTACCCTCCCCTTCCTCTCCCCCCCTCTCCATCCCCCCTCAACCCCCCCCCCCCTTATCCTCCCTCCTCCCCCTCCCTCCCTCCCTAGGAGATAGATTTAAACTTTAAAATGTGGATAACTTTAAAAATATAACATCGATTTAAATGAAACTTCTTCCGTTTGCGCCAAAGGGACGACGGTGAGCAAGGCGGGACTAAAATGGTCGCGTTATCGTGCACCGTTTTGGCTGGAGCTCAGGAACAAACAAACGAACAAACGAGAGTTTTAGTATGGAGATGGGCAAATGGGACCAGCTTAGGTGGGACATATTGGTCGGCATGGGTTTAGTTGGGCTGAACAGCAGCTGTACAAGTCTCTGTGACTCTAAGTAGGGACCGTGTGCGAGGGTGGAGAATTTTGGCAGAAGGTTCGCGAGTCCCTGATGGGCCGAATAGCCTCCTCCTGCCTCCACGTGTGATCTCTTCACAATGGAGCTCAGGGCGGCACGGTGGCGCGGCGGTAGAGTTGCTGCCTTGCAGAGCCAGAGACCCCGGTTCGATCCTGACCTCGGGTGCTGTCCGTGCGGAGTTTGCACCTTCTCCCCTTGACCGCAAGTGGTTTTCCCTGGGTCATCTGGTTTCCACCCACACTCCAAACAAGTGTAGGTTTGTAGGCTGATTGGCTTCAGTAGAATTGTAAAAAAAATGTCCCCAGTGTGCGTCCGATCGCTGGTTGGCGTGGACTCGGTGGGCCGAAGGGCCTGCTTCTACGCTGTGTCTCTAAAGTCTCTAAAGAACTCTGGCGCGACAGCGTAGAACCACATTGTGAACCGAGACTTTAAGGGAAAGAAGGGGAAGGCGGTGTCAGAGTCAGAGGGTGGTGAATCTGTGGAACTCATTGCCACAGAGGGCTGTGGAGGCCAAGTCAGGGGATATTTTTAAGGCAGAAACAGACAAGTCCTTGATCAGAACGGGTGTCAAGGGTTGTGGGGAGAAGGCAGGAGAATGGGATTAGGAGGGAGAGATAGATCAGCCATGATTGAATGGCGGAACGGCCTAATTCTACTCCGATAACTTGTGGACATGTGAATTGAAAGTCTCGGAGCATGTTCCATAAATTCTAGGATCAGAATGAGGCCATTCGGCCCATCAGTTCTACTCTGCCGTTCAATCGTGGCCGAACTATCTGTTCCCTCTCAACCCCACTGGCGGAATTCTCTGCCACAGAGGGCAGTGGAGGCCAATTCACTGGATGAATTTAAAAGAGAGTTGGAGAGAGCTCTGGGGGGAGGATGGGGGGGAGGGGGGGGGAAGGGGGGTTGGGAGCTGCCTTACGTCCTCATCGCCCACCCTGGGTAGTTCTACGGAACTGGCAAAATTTGCAGCAAAGCATCAACGACGGTACTCTGAAGCACCAATTGCCACTTTTGATTGTTGTAGTTGACGTACGAAAGAAGAGCTCTCGGGGCTAGCGGAATCAAGGGGCATGGGGGGAGAAGGCAGGCACGGGGTACTGATTGTGGATGATCAGCCACGATCACAATGAATGGCGGTGCTGGCTCGAAGGGCCGAATGGCCTCCTCCTGCACCTATTGTCTATGTCTCTATGGGGGGAGGAGAACCATCGGCCGCCCCCCAGCTACGTTACAAGGATGCCATGCCTGCAAGAGAGATTTGAAGGCGCTCGATCCACATCGATGTGGAGACCTGGGGGAGAGCCTTGCAGCTGACTGCATGAGGTGGAGCGGTACCCTGGACCAACATCTCTAAATGGGGGGGAGAAACATAGAAACATAGAAAATAGGTGCAGGAGTAGGCCATTCGGCCCTTCGAGCCTGTATGCACCGCCATTCAATATGATCATGGCTGATCATCCAGCTCAGTATCCCGTACCTGCCTTCTCTCCATACCCCCTGATCCCTTTAGCCACAAGGGCCACATCTAACTCCCTCTTAAATATAGACAATGAACTGGCCTCAATAACCTTCTGTGGCAGAGAATTCCACAGATTCACCACTCTCTGTGTGAAAAAAACCGTTCTCATCTCAGTCCTAAAAGACTTCCCCCTTATCCTTAAACTGTGACCCCTTGTTCTGGACTTCCCCAACATCGGGAACAATCTTCCTGCATCTAGCCTGTCCAACCCCTTAAGAATTTTGTAAGTTTCTATAAGATCCCCCCTCAGTCTTCTAAATTCCAGCGAGTACAAGCCTAGTCTATCCAGTCTTTCTTCATATGAAAGTCGTGTCATCCCAGGGATCCATCTGGTGAACCTTCTCTGTACTCCCTCTATGGCAAGAATGTCTTTCCTCAGATTAGGAGACCAGAACTGTACACAATACTCCAGGTGCGGTCTCACCAAGGCCCTTGTACAACTGCAGCAGAACCTCCCTGCTCCTGTACTCAAATCCCCTCGCTATGAATGCCAACATACCATTCGCTTTCTTCACTGCCTGATGAAGAGAAACTGACGAACGCAGCGGCAGACAAGCGGGCCCGCAGAAAGGAGCACGGCAACTTCAACAGGCCAGAGACCGCGCACGCAAACGTGACCTTTGCCACAGAGACCGCCACTCCCGCAACGGTCTCTTCAGCCACAAGCGACGCTGCTCTAGCTGAGGTGTGGAGCAAGCAGCCAACTAGGATGCATCACCCGTGGTCAGCCATGACCGAGGGGGGCCTAAGACTAAGACTATGTCCATGTCCATTCTCCTGCCTTCTCCCCCTCCCCCCCCCCCCCAGTAACCTCTGCACGCGACTCGCCCGTACTAACGGAGAGAGGAGTGGGCGCTGGGCGCTGGGCGCTGGGCGCTGGGCGCTGGGCGGTGTGAGACCACCTACCTGAAGATGAAGATGAAGAGCATCAGCAGCATGCAGAAGGTGGCGACGTTGTCCATCGTCTTCATCAGGACCACCAGCTGGCGCCTCAGGGCGGGCATGAACCTCACCAGCTTCAGCACCCGCAGCAGGCGGAAGGTGCGCAGGACAGAGAGCCCTCCGTCCGACTGGCCCACAATCTCGCACACACTGCCCCCGAGAAAAGGCACGCGACAAAAAGCAGTTTAGTCTTCATTTTCAAGCTTCAGAGATACAGCGCGGAAACGGGCCCTTTCGGCCCACCGGGTCCTCGCCGACCAGCGATCCCCACGCACTGACGCCATCCCGTACCCCACTCGGGACAGTTTTTACATTCACCGAGCCAATTAACCTGCATACCCGTGTAGGAGACTAACTGCAGATGCTGGTACAAATCGAAGGCATCACAAAACGATGGAGTAACTTAGCGGGTCAGGCAGCGTCTCTGGAGAGAAGGAATGGGTGACGTTTCGGGTCGAGAGGTAGAAGGATGAGAGGGGATCTTATCGAAACGTATAAGATTATTAAGGGGTTGGACACGTTAGAGGCAGGAAACATGTTCCCAATGTTGGGGGTGTCCAGAACAAGGGGCCACAGTTTAAGAATAAGGGGTAGGCCATTTAGAACTGAGATGAGGAAAAACTTTTTCAGTCAGAGAGTTGTGAATCTGTGGGATTCTCTGCCTCAGAAGGCAGTGGAGGCCAATTCTCTGAATGCATTCAAGAGAGAGCTAGATAGAGCTCTTAAGGATAGTGGAGTCAGGGGGTATGGGGAGAAGGCAGGAACGGGGTACTGATTGAGAATGATCAGCCATGATCATATTGAATGGCAGCGCTGGCTCGAAGGGCCGAATGGCCTCCTCCTGCACCTGTTGTCTATTGTCTATTGTCTATTCAGACGGTCGATCTCCACCCGAAACGTCACCCATTCCTTCTCTCCAGAGGTGCTGCCTGACCCGCTGAGTTACTCCAGCGTTTTGTGAAACCTGCACGCCTGTGGAGTGTGGGAGGAAACCGAAGATCTCGGAGACAAAACCCACGCCGGTCACGGGGAGAACGTA
>NC_135992.1:7234194-7236694 GCF_053455715.1 Rhinoraja longicauda
AATGTTGGGGGAGTCCAGAACCAGGGGCCACAGTTTAAGAATAAGGGGTAGGCCATTTAGAACGGAGATGAGGAAAAACTTTTTCAGTCAGAGAGTTGTGAATCTGTGGAATTCTCTGCCTCAGAAGGCAGTGGAGGCCAATTCTCTGAAGGCATTCAAGAGAGAGCTAGATAGAGCTCTTAAGGATAGCGGAGTCAGGGGGTATGGGGAGAAGGCAGGAACGGGGTACTGATTGAGAATGATCAGCCGTGATCACATTGAATGGTGGTGCTGGCTCGAAGGGCCGAATGGCCTCCTCCTGCACCTATTGTCTATTGTCTATTGAGATAGATTTAAACTTTAAAATGTGAATAACTTAAAAAATATAACAGCGATTTCAATGAAACTTCTTCCATTAGCACCAATGGGACGACGGTGAGTAAGGTGGGCCTAAAATTGTCGCGCTATCGTGTACCGTTTTGGCTGTAGTTCAGGAACAAACAAACAAACAAACGAGAGGTTTAGTCTACAGATGTGCGGGGCGAATCTATTTCCACAGAGGGTGGTGGGTGCCTGGAACGAGCTGCCAGGGGTGGTGGTGGACTTCTCCAACTTTAGATAGTTCCTCTGTCCCTCTCTTCCCCTCCCCCTTCCCAGATCTCCCTCTATCTTCCTGTCTCCACCTATATCGTTCCTTTGTCCCGCCCCCCCTGACATCAGTCTGAAGAAGGGTCTCGACCCGAAACGTCACCCATTCCTTCTCTCCTGAGATGCTGCCTGACCTGCTGAGTTACTCCAGCATTTTGTGAATAAATACCGTCGATTTGTACCAGCATCTGCAGTTATTTCCTTACACTACTTGAGGTACAGTGAAAATCTTTTGACGTGGGCTGATAGTTAAAAACTAACGTGGCAGTCATTTAAAATCGAGTTGTGAGACAACGTTATTTCTAACTGCCTGAGTGACAGCAACCGTCTGAACTTTTCCCCTCCCCGGCCTTACCTACTCCAGCCTCAAAGAGTCTGAAGAAGGGATCTCAACCCGAAACGTCAGCCATTCCTTCTCTCCAGAGACGCTGCCTGTCCCGCTGAGTTACACCAGCTGTTTGTGTCTACCTACCATATTAAACCAGGCTCTCTGCTGATTCCTTCACACCAAAGGTACTAGAGGAACAAGATGGACCACTCTGTTGAAATCGCCTATACTGAAGTGTAGTACGCAAAGGAGCGTAGCGGCCGCCATTTTAGTAAGCAAACCCCAGCCGTTCGCTCTGCCTCTCGCAGTGTAATCAGTGTTTTGGGGGAACGGTATGTGTGATGATACCATTAAAATGCAGAATATATCTCGTCTATCAATTCACAGATTTTTGTTATTTTTCTTTTAAAATATTTCTGTAAGTTTCTGCAAAACTAAAATGGCGCTGTGACGCACTACGGTTTTTAGGGTCGAGTGGTCTATCTTGCTCCTCTAGGATCTTTGCTTCACACTCACGGGAAAGGCTTTAAGCCTTCCGTCTGAACTCTCTTGTGTTCTTGTTCTATGTCTGTATGAAGCTTGAGAGCCTTCAAGGTACACCGGAGGTCTTTATTACATGAACTCAATGCTGGCAGCAAGCCAACTAAAATGGCTGCAACCACACGATCTGACTGCACACTCGCCCACTGTGTACAGCCAACATAACTATGTACAAAACGTCTCCCGTTGTCCTGTGCAGCGCCACCTGCTGCACGGGAGGAGCAAGGGGTCCTCCCACCCCACACGGTCCACCAAACATCACAAACGCGCGAATCGAGCTGGCGACAGCAGTCCGTTCGACCCGTGTCCAGGCCGAAGCCCAGGCCGACCGCACAATCCCATCACCCACCTGATGATCACGATGATCCCATCGAAAATATTGTACGGGTTCCTCAAGTAGCTGAAGAAACCGAACGCAGTGAGCTTGAGAATCATCTCCAGGGCAAACATGCTGGTAAACACGATGTTGCTAATCTCCAAGACGTTTGTCAACTCTTCTGGCTGGAAGAGATGAACAGAAAGGACCAGATTAGACAGCTTGTCTCCGCCCGTAAGCTTCAGTTGCCCTGTGTATGTGAGGTTACGGGATGGGGCTGCTAGGATTAATCCAGGTCTTTTGGCTTCTGCCTAGGGTTGCCAACTATCTCATCCCCCAAATACGGGACAAGGTGACGTCACCGCCCCGCGCCCCACGTGACCACACCCAGCCAGCGGCCACGTGCTCCCGCTCCACCAACGGCGGCCGCCCGGGCCGGGAGGCGGGTTGCTACGCAACCTCCGTTAGGCGAACACACTCCGTTAGCCTACACTGTCCTGGCCTACAGTGGCCCCCGGGCCTACACTCTCCCGGCCTACAGTGGCCCGCGGGCCGAATACGGGACAAGGACGGGTCCCGTACGGGATAAACCAATTTAGCCCAAAATAAGGGATGTCCCGGCTAATACGGGACAGTTGGCAACCCTACTCCTACCTCGCCCACAGCCATGACCCGCTTGCTACCCAGAC
>NC_135992.1:7241694-7273003 GCF_053455715.1 Rhinoraja longicauda
AAAATGCTGATTAACCAAACAAAGACGTTGGCAGCTTCACTATGAATGAGTAATTGCCAGCATAAATTGCAACAAATCCTTTCATATTTGTTTGGCTCTCTCTTCCTCCCTCTCTCTTCCTCTCTCACTAACTCTCTCTTTCTCTCCCTCTCTCTCTATCTCTCTCTCTCCTGCTTCCTCTCTCTCTCTCTCTCTCTCTCTCTCTCTCTCTCTCTCTCTCTCTCTCTCTCTCTCTCTCTCTCTCTCTCTCTCTCTCTCTCTCTCTCTCTTTTTTTTTCCTTTTTAAGGACTTTATTCAACAAATACATAATACTGTGTGCCAAAAAGTAAATAAACATTCAATGGTCACAATACAACAATCGGTCATTACAGTACAATGGGTCTCTCTCTCTCTCTCTCCTGCTTCCTCCACCTCCCTCTCCCCTTCTCTCTCTTGCTCTCTCTCTCTCTCTCTCTCTCTCTCTCTCTCTCTCTCTCTCTCTCTCTCTCTCTCTCTCTCTCTCTCTCTCTCTCTCTCTCTCTCTCTCTCTCTCTCTCTCTCTCTCTCTCTCTCTCTCTCTCTCTCTCTCTCTCTCTCTCTCTCTCTCTCTCTCTCTTCTCTCCCTCCCTCCCTCTCCCCCTCTCTCCCTCTCCTTTCCTCTCCCTCCCCCTCCGTCTCCCCCTCCCTCCGTCTCCCCCTCCCTCTCCCTCCCCCTCCCTCTCCCTCCCCTCCCCCCCTCTCCCTCCCCCCTCCCCCTCCCCCTCCCTCCCCCTCTCTCTCCCTCTCTCCTTTTCCCCCTCCCTCTCCCTCCCCCTCCCTCCGTCTCCCCCTCCCCTCTCCCTCTCCCTCCCGTTCAGGTTTCTAGGTTAATTGACTTCAGTACATATATGGTAAATTGTCCTTAGCGTGAGGGATAGTGCTGGTGTACGGGGGGATCGCTGGTCGGCACGGGCTCGGTGGGCCGAAGGGCCTGTTTCCGCGGTGCATCTGGAAACTAAACTCAACCAGGAAAATCAAAACAAAAGATTCGAACAGTACAGAAGAAGAGCAGGCCCTTCGGCCCACAGTGCCTGTGCTGAATAGACAATAGACAATAGGCAATAGGTGCAGGAGGAGGCCATTCGGCCCTTCGAGCCAGCACCGCCATTCAATGTGATCATGGCTGATCATTCTCAATCAGTACCCCCGTTCCTGCCTTCTCCCCATACCCCCTCACTCCGCTATCCTCAAGAGCTCTATCCAGCTCTCTCTTGAATGCATTCAGAGAATTGGCCTCCACTGCCTTCTGAGGCAGAGAATTCCACAGATTCACAACTCTCTGACTGAAAAAGTTCTTCCTCATCTCCGTTCTAAATGGCCTACCCCTTATTCTTAAACTGTGGCCCCTGGTTCTGGACTCCCCCAACATTGGGAACATGTTTCCTGTCTCTAACGTGTCCAATCCCTTAATCATCTTATACGTTTCGATAAGATCCCCTCTCATCCTTCTAAATTCCAGTGTATACAAGCCTAGTCGCTCCAGTCTTTCAACATATGACAGTCCCGCCATTCCGGGAATTAACCTAGTAAACCTACGCTGCACGCCCTCAATAGCAAGAATCTGATGCCATGACCAACTCTTATCTACCTGTACAGAACCCGTATCCCACCATTCCCTGCGTATCCATGTGCCGATCCAAAATTCTCTTAAACGCCACTATCACATCTGCCAGCAAAGCCAGTGAATGCCAAAAACACTCAGCAATTTAAACAATAATGAGGATTGATGTTTCCAAGCTGCGAGCATTGAAATTCACTCCTTAAACTGTTTTAATTGCCCCACTTTACAACCTTTTGTCTTTGAACAACTGTTTGATCGTCCGTGCCAACTTGTGGCTCGGTGTCAATCGTAGTAGTCTGGTGCATGTCCATGCACCTGATACAGATACAATCTTCCTCGTGGAAGCAAGGAACTGGTTTATACCACAGGTCGGCACAGAGTGCTGGAGCAACTCAGCGGGACAGGCAGCATCTCTGGGAGAGAAAGGACAGGTGATCGGGTCAGGGGGGGTCGGGTCGGGACCCTTCTTCAGACTGTCAACAACAAAAAAACACCGAACCATTCAAATCTGAAAAAGAATTCCCGACCCGAAACGTCACCTGTTCCTTTTCCCCAGAGATGCTGCCTGACCCGCCATTCAATGTGATCATGGCTGATCATTCTCAATCAGTACCCCGTTCCTGCCTTCTCCCCATACCCCCTGATTCCGCTATCCTCAAGAGCTCTATCTAGCTCTCTCTTGAATGCATTCAGAGAATTGGCCTCCACTGCCTTCTGAGGCAGAGAATTCCACAGATTCACAACTCTCTGACTGAAAACGTTTTTCCTCATCTCCGTTCTAAATGGCCTACCCCTTATTCTTAAACTGTGGCCCCTTGTTCTGGACTCCCTCAACATTGGGAACATGTTTCCTGCCTCTAACGTGTCCAATCCTTAATAATCTTATACGTTTCGATAAGATCCCCTCTCATCCTTCTAAATTCCAGTGTATACAAGCCTGGTCGCTCCAGTCTTTCAACATATGACAGTCCCGCCATTCCTGGAATTAACCTAGTAAACCTACGCTGCATGCCGTCAATAGCAAGAGTATCCTTCCTCAAATTTGGAGACCAAAACTGCACACAGTACTCCAGGTGCGGTCTCACTAGGGCCCTATACAACTGCAGAAGGACCTCTTTGCTCCTATACTCAACTCCTCTTGTCATGAAGGCCAACATTCCATTGGCTTTCTTCACTGCCTGCTGTACCTGCATGCTTCCTTTCAGTGACTGATGCACTAGGACACCCAGATCTCGTTGTACGTCCCCTTTTCCCTTCGAGCCAGCACCGCCATTCAATGTGATCATGGCTGATCATTCTAAATCGGTACCCCATTCCTGCTTTCTCCCCACATTCCGGTAGCCCCAAGAACTACGCCCAACTCTCTCTTGAATACATCCAGTGAATCCGGCCTCCACCGCCTTCTGTGGCAGAGAATTCCACAGATTCACAACGGCACGGTGGCGCAGCGGCAGAGTTGCTGCCTTACAGCGAATGCAGCGCCGGAGATTCAGGTTCTATCCCGACTACAGGCGCCGTCTGTACGGAGTTTGTACGTTCCCCCCGTGACCCGCATGGGTTTTCTCCGAGATCTTCGGTTTCCTCCCACGCTCCAAAGACGTGCAGGTGTGTAGGTTAATTGGCTGGGCAAATGTAAAAATTGTCCCTAGTGTGTGTAGGATAGTGTTAGTGTGCGGGGATCGCTGGGCGGCACGGACCCGGTGGGCCGAAGGGCCTGTTTCCGCGCTGTATCTCTAAATCTAAAAGAAAATCTAAAATCTAAATCTAAATCTCTGGGTGGAAAAGTTTTTTCTCATCTCAGTCCTAAATGGCCTAACCCCTTATTCTTAAACTGTGACCCCCCCCCCCCTGGTTCTGGGCTCCCCCAACATCGGGGACCATTGTTCCTGCATCCAGCCTGTCCAGTTGGACCAGATTTCGTCTCGTGGCCACTTCTATCGTGGCGGCGATGTTTTCCGCTTTGCGCACCCGCTCCCCGCAGCCCGAGTGTACATTCAGAGTCTGTTCCCATGGCAAGCATCCACAAGCATGTCAACTAACCCTTCACTATCACAGCCAGCAGATGAACAAGGTTCCAGGGGCCATCTGTCTGCATATCTGAACCTGGGCCACTGAGCCAAGGGGCAAGTGTGCACACAAAGTGACCCGGAAACTAACCCTTTCATTTCCAAACAAGAACGAACCAGCGCCCATTCTGCGGCATGGTGGCGCGGCGGTAGAGTCGCTGCCCAACGGCGCCCGAGACCCGGGTTCGATCCTGACCACGGGCGCTGTCTGTACGGAGTTTGCACGCTCTCCCCGTGACCGCGTGGGTTTTCTCCGGGTGCTCCAGTTTCCTCCCACACTCCAAAGACGTACAGGTTTGTGGGTTAATTGGGCTTGGTGTCATCGTAAATTGTCCTTCGGGTGTGTTCCTCACACACGACTGTGTTCCTGCATTCGACACCAACGCCATTGTCAAGTTTGCAGACGACACAACGGTGATCGTGCTGGTCGCCAACGGTGATGAAACAAACTACAGAGCGGAGGTGCAGAACCTGGCGGACTGGTGCTCTGATAACAACCTGTCCCTAAATACCACCACGACCAAGGAGCTGATCATCAAATTCCGTAGGTCACACAACGGGGAATACGCCCCGATCTTTATCAACGGGGACAGTGTGGAGAGAGTGTCCAGCTTCATGTTTCTGGGCACTCACATTTCGGAGGACCTAACATGGTCCACTAACACTGCTGGCCTGGTCAAGAAGGCACAGCAACGACTGTTCTACCTAAGAACACTGAAAATGTCTGGTCTACCCCAACAGCTGCTGACGACCTTCTACCGCTGCACCATAGAGAGCATCCTAACACATGGCATCCCTGTGTGGTACCTCAGCTGCACGGAGGCAGAAAGGAAAGCTCTACAGCGGGTAGTCCATAGAGCTCAGAGGACCATCGGAACACAGCTACCAGCCTTGGAGGGCATCTACAACACACGATGCCTCAGAAAAGCCACCAGCATCCACAAAGACTCTTCACACCCCTGCAACAGTCTGTTCGAACTTCTACCATCGGGCAGACGATACAAGGCCTTCTACACCCGCACCTCCAGACTCAGGAACAGCTTCATCCCCAGGGCCATAGCTGCCATGAACCGGTCCTGCTGAGCCGGATGGTCACAACGCACAGTGAACCGGCACAGATCTACTTGCACTTTATTCTGTTTTAAAACTGTTCTAATTTGTTTCATTGGGTGGTTTAAATTAATACTGACTAGCTAATTAATTTATTGCATCGTATGGGAGGCGCATTCCCAATCTCGTTGTACCCCTGAACTATGACAATAAAGATATATTGTATTGTAGGATAGTGTTAGTGTGCGGGGATCGCTGGTCGGCGCGGACCCGGTCGGCCTGTTTCCACAACGTATCTCTAAACTAAACTAAACTAAACTAAACTTTCATTCATTGTTCTTTATCTCTCTACATCATTGTCCGCCATGTGCCTCTCGTTTCCCCCTCCCCTGACTCTCAGTCTGAAGAAGGGTCTCGACCCGAAACGTCACCCATTCCTTCTCTCCAGAGATGCTGCCTGACCCGCTGAGTTACTCCAGCTTTTTGTGTCTATCTTGGGTATAAACCAGCACCTGCAGTTCCTTCCAACGCATATCATCTGCAGTTCCTCTTGTGGACCTGCCAGGCACCATTTTTCCCGATCTACCTAGCTGTGCTACCAACATAGAGGGAGTTAATTTTGTGTTTGTAAGCCCTCGATTCTATATACCGTAAGGGAAGTGTCAACTCCTTCAAGCTCTTCAACTAGTTTTGCTGTATTATATCTACAAGCACCAATTTGCTGTAATATAAGGGAGAAGGAATTTTTAAACAGTGAATGGGCGTCTTTGGGTCAAGACCCGAAACGTCAGCCATCCCTTCTATCCAGAGATGCTGCCTGTCCCACTGAGTTACTCCAGCACATTGTGTTTTTTTTAAAATAAACCAGCGTCTGCAGTTCCTCTCATCCGAAGAAGGGTCACGACCTGAAACGTCACCCATCCCTTCTCTCCACAGATGCTGCCTGTCCCGCTGAGTTACTCCAGCACTTTGTGTTTTTAAAAAAATAAACCAGCGTCTGCAGTTCCTCTCATCCGAAGAAAGGTCACGACCTGAAACGTCACCCATCCCTTCTCTCCACAGATGCTGCCTGTCCCGCTGAGTTACTCCAGCACTTTGTGTTTTTTAAAAAAGATAAACCAGCGTCTGCAGTTCCTTGCATCTGAGTTAGATTTAGCTCTTGGGGCTAACGGAATCAAGGGGTATGGGGAGAAAGCAGGAACGGGGTACTGATTTTGGATGATCAGCCACGATCGTATTGAATGGCGGTATCGCAAAACGCTGGAGTAACTCAGCGGGTCAGGCAGCATCTCAGGAGAGAAGGAATGGGTGACGTTTCGGGCCCCCGAAACGTCACCCATTCCTTCTCTCCTGAGATGCTGCCTGACCCGCTGAGTTACTCCAGCATTTTCAGACTGAGTCTGAAGAAGGGACACGAACCGAAACGTCACCCATCCCTTCTCTCCGGAGATGCTGCCTGTCCCGCTGAGTTACCCCAGCTTTCTCTGCGTCTATCTTCGGTTTAAACCTACGTCTGCAGATCCTTCCTACGCGAGGGGGTGCCTGTGTTTAGTCTCGGCCTCCCACCCCCCCCTCCTCCCGCGATCAGGCAGCTGACTTGCAAAGTGGCCGTGAGGCAGTGAACGAGCTGGGGTGATAAAGAGCAGCAGCAAATGAGCTGAAGTGTGAGCAAGGCACCAGCAGATTTCTCTCATTAACTTTGCAAGCGCTCAAGGTGTCGAACAACAACTCCACGGTGGCCCAGAGCTCAGCGCGTGTTGCCCGACAACGAGAGCGCCGTAGACTGCATACAACGCGGGCGGCACGGCGACACGGCACAGCCCCACACGCCCCGGTTCCATCCCCGCCACGGGCGCTGCCAGTGCGGAGTTTGCACGCTCTCCCCGCGACCGCATGCATTTCCTCCGGGCGCTCCGGTTTCCTCCCACACTCCAACGACCAACAGGTTTGTAGGTTAATTGGCTCCGGTAATCTGTGTAACAGTCCTTAGCGTGTGTAGGATAGTGCCAATGTGCGGGGGGGTCGCTGGTCGGCACGGACTCGGTGGGCCGAAGGGCCTGTTTCCGCGCTGTGTCTCTAAGATAAAGTTTAGACACATAATTGGCTTCGGTAATCTAGATTTTTTTAGATTTAGAGATACAGCGCAGAAACAGGCCCTTCGGCCCACCGGGTCCGTGCCGCCCAGCGATCCCCGCACACTAACACTATCCTATACCCACTAGGGACAATTTTTAAAAAACATTTGCCCAGCCAATTAACCTACAAACCTGTACGTCTTTGGAGTGTGGGAGGAAACCGAAGATCTCGGAGAAAACCCAGAGAACGTACAAACTCCGTACAGGCAGCGCCCGTAGTCAGGATCGAACCTGAGTCTCCGGCGCTGCATTCGCTGTGAGGCAGCAACTCTACCGCTGCGCCACCGTGCCGCCCTTGTATAATAGTCCTCAGCGTGTGTAGGATAGTGCTAGTGTGTGGGGTGAGCGCTGATGGGCGCGGACTCGGTGGGCCGAAGGGCCTGTTTCCACTCTGTATCTCTAGGATAATATCTAGACACTAGCTGAGTTTTTCTTAGACCCATAATTGGCTTTGGTAAGTTGTACAATAGTCCTTAGCGTGTGTAGGATAGTGCTGGTGTACGGGGTGAGCGCTGGTGGGCGCGGACTCGGTGGGCCGAAGGGCCTCTGTATCTCTGTATCTCACGAGCCATTCTGTGGCGAGCCGTCCTGAAGACAAAAAAGCCTTGGCTGTTTGCTTGGACATGACGACATTCACTGTACGCTTCAACAAGCAATGACCATTACCAGCTCCTGGAATAATCCTGACATTTACATCTGAATGCATCACTGTCCACGATGAGTTAAACACAGTCCAGAGGAGAATAAAGAGCCATGCCATTGATTTCCCCCCCTGCCTCTCCCACTGCCTGCTCTCAGTGCGCATTGCCGAGAGAGAGAGAGAGAGAGAGAGAGAGAGAGAGAGAGAGAGAGAGAGAGAGAGAGAGAGAGAGAGAGAGAGAGAGAGAGCAAAATTACGAAACAAAACAAAAACAAGTGCCCCTTAAATGTCAGGGCCCTGGAAGATGGTGGCTGGTTCAACCATCCATTGATCATTTGCAGACTTAAGGAACAGGCGAAGGGGCTCGCTGAGTTCCACACACACACACTCATGCCCCTCGGCTCCCACTAATTACCAGGGCCCCAGTTCCAGCTGATCACTCTCTCTCTGGTTCACTCCCGCTGGCTACTGCCTCTTTCCACCTCCCTACCACCGCAGGATGGATCACGATAGACTGGCCCTCCACCAGCTTAATAGCCGCGAAAATCGAACCTCTGCCTCCACCGCCAATCTTTGCCTGCCATCAACTTAAGCTTTCCAAAAACTCCGCCCTTTTCTACTTGCTGACCGGCACTGTTTAGCTGATGGGTGACGTTTTTCGGATCGAGACCCTTCTCCGCACAGTTCAGTTTAGTTTCTGAGATACTAGGCCATCCAGTGAATCGGCCTCCACTGCCTTCTGCGGCAGAGAATGCCACAGATTCACAACTCTCTGGGTGAAAATGTTTTTTCCTCATCTCATTCCTAAATGGCCTACCCCTTATTCTTAAACTGTGTGACCCCTGGTTCTGGACTCAGACGGGAACATGGACAGGCAGGAGATAGAGGTGAGATAGATCATGTGCAGGTCGATGGGTTTAGTTTAAATTGGCCTCATGGTAAGCACAGACACTGTGGGCTGAACAACCCGTTCCTGTACTGTACTTAGATTTAGATTTAGAGATACAGCGCGGAAACAGGCCCTTCGGCCCACCAGGTCCGCGCCGTCCAGCGATCCCCGCACATTAACACTATCCTACACCCTAGGGACAATTTAAAAAAAAAACATTTGCCCAGCCAATTAACCTACATACCTGTACGTCTTTGGAGTGTGGGAGGAAACCGAAGATCTCGGAGAAAACCCACGCAGGTCACGGGGAGAACGTACAAACTCCGTACAGACGGCGCCCGTAGTCAGGATCGAACCCGAGTCTCCGGCGCTGCATTCGCTGTAAGGCAGCAACTCTACCGCTGCGCCACAGTGCCGCCCACTGTTCTGTGTTCTATGTTCTACTATGTAATCAAAGTCAGCGGTCAGTGTGGGGCCCGTTGGGCTGAAGGACCGGTTAGGGTGGCCACGGTGGCGCAGCGGTAGAGTTGCTGCCTCACAGCGCCGGAGACCCGGGTTCGATCCCGACTACGGCCGCCATCTGTACGGAGTTTGTACGTTCTCCCCGTGACCTGCTTGGGTTTTCTCCGAGATCTTCGGTTTCCTCCCACACTCCAAAGACGTGCAGGTTTGTAGGTTAATTGGCTCGGTTTGGTGTATGTGAAAATTGACCCTCGTGCGTGTAGGATAGTGCTGGTGTGCGGGGATCGCCGGTCGGTGCGGACTCGATGGGCTGAAGGGCCTGTTTCCGTGCTGTGTCCCTAAACTAAACTGAACTAAAAAGGTGCTGTTTGTGGAATCTTGTGATGTGGTGCAATTCTAACATTACAGCAACAACTGGGCGTCTAAAATATTTGTGCGCAGGAAGGAACTGCAGGTGCTGGTTTACACCGAGGATAGACACAAAATGCTGGAGTAACTCAGCGGGTCAGGCAGCATCTCCGGAGAGAAGGAATAGGTGACGTTTCAGGTCGAGACCCTTCTCCCAGACTGAGAGTCAGGAGAGAGGGAAACGACAGATGTGAAACGGTAAGCAGAACAAAATGAACAAAAGACAGGCTGAAGAGGTTGAAGAAGGGTCTCGACCCGAAACGTCACCCATTCCTTCTCTCCTGAGATGCTGCCTGACCCGCTGAGTTCCTCCAGCACTTTGTGTTTTTTTGTGTCTCTTGCCCAGAGTAGGGGAATCGAGGACCAGAGGACGTAGGTTTAAGGTGAGTGGGGAAAGATTTTATAGGAATCTGAGGGGTAACTTTTTCACACAAAGGGTGGAGGGTGTATGGAACGAGCTGCCGGAGGAGGTAGTTGAGGCTGGGACTGTCACAACGTTTAAGAAGCAATTAGACAGGTACATGGATAGGACAGGTTTATAGACAATAGACAATAGGCAATAGGTGCAGGAGGAGGCCATTCGGCCCTTCGAGCCAGCACCGCCATTAAATGTGATCATGGCTGATCATTCCCAATCAGTACCCCGTTCCTGCCCTCTCCCCATACCCCCTGACTCCGCTATCCTTAAGAGCTCTAACTAGCTCTCTCTTGAATGCATTCAGAGAATTGGCCTCCACTGCCTTCTGAGGCAGAGAATTCCACAGATTCACAACTCTCTGACTGAAAAAGCTTTTCCTCATCTCCGTTCTAAATGGCCTGCCCCTTATTCTTAAACTGTGGCCCCTGGTTCTGGAAACCAGGGATTTGGGGGATATGGGCCAAACGCAGGCAGGTGGGACTAGTGTAGACGGGGCATGTTGGTCAGCGTGGGCTAGTAGGGCCGAAGGGCCGGTTTCCACACTGTAAGATCGTACGGCTCTCTGACTCTGACTCCATGTGCAACTTCTTGGCTGATTAAGATAATATAGAGGAAAGCAGGAGCCAACGGCAGATTATAGCCAGAGGTCAGATTCAAAATTCTGGGCCATGGATACACAGGGGACATGAGGAAAATCATTTTTACACTCACTCTCGCTATGATCTGGAATTCACTGCCTTAGGAGGCGACGAATACAAATCAGGGTTTTCAAAATGGGATTGTATACATAAGAAGAGAAAATAATTTGAAGGTCTTTTGCAGATGATACTAAGCTGGGGGGTAGTGTGAATTGTGAGGAAGATGCAATAAGGCTGCAGGGTGACTTGGACAGGTTGTGTGAGTGGGCGGATACATGGCAGATGCAGTTTAATGTAGATAAGTGTGAGGTTATTCACTTTGGAAGTAAGAATAGAAAGGCAGATTATTATCTGAATGGTGTCAAGTTAGGAGGAGGGGGAGTTCAACGAGATCTGGGTGTCCTAGTGCATCAGTCAATGAAAGGAAGCATGCAGGTACAGCAGGCAGTGAAGAAAGCCAATGGAATGTTGGCCTTCATACAAGAGGAGTTGAGTATAGGAGCAAAGAGGTCCTTCTACAGTTGTACCAGGCCCTGGTGAGACCGCACCTGGAGTACTGTGTGCAGTTTTGGTCTCCAAATTTGAGGAAGGATATTCTTGCTATGGAGGGCGTGCAGCGTAGGTTCACTAGGTTAATTCCCGGAATGGCGGGACTGTCGTATGTTGAAAGGCTGGAGCGATTGGGCTTGTATACACTGGAATTTAGAAGGATGAGGGGGGATCTTATTGAAACGTATAAGATAATTAGGGGATTGGACACATTAGAGGCAGGAAACGTGTTCCCAATGTTGAGGGAGTCCAGAGCAAGGGGCCACAGTTTAAGAATAAGGGGTAGGCCATTTAGAACGGAGATGAGGAAGAACTTTTTCAGTCAGAGAGTGGTGAAGGTGTGGAATTCTCTGCCTCAGAAGGCAGTGGAGGCCAGTTCGTTGGATGCTTTCAAGAGAGAGCTGGATAGAGCTCTTAAGGATAGCGGAGTGAGGGGGTATGGGGAGAAGGCAGGAACGGGGTACTGATTGAGATTGATCAGCCATGATCGCATTGAATGGCGGTGCTGGCTCGAAGGGCTGAATGGCCTACTCCTGCACCTATTGTCTATTGTCTATTGTCTATATCTTTTTATTCATTTATAGGAAAAAAAACTGCAGATGCTGGTTCAAATCGAAGGTAGGCACGAAATGCTGGAGGAACTCAGCGGGTCAGGCAGCATCTCAGGGGAGAAGGAATGGGTAACGCTTCGGGTCGAGGCCCATCTTCAGACTCGGTCTGAAGGTACTCCAGCATTTTGTGATACCTTCGATTTGTACCAACATCTGCAGTTATTTTCCTACACATATTGAATGGCGGTACTGGCTCAAAGGGCCATCGTAACCCCCTTGGTACCTCTATCGACGAAGCCCAGTGCTCTGATGGTACGCTGGTTCTTCAGCTTGCTGCAGATCAATATCAGTTCTATGTCATTAAATCGAGCGGCTTCTAGTTCAATAACCACAGGCTGAGGTTTAGGTGGTGGGGAAATGTGAGCTTATTCACTTTAGTCGCTGATACAGAAATACTGAGTGTTGCTTAAATGGAGAGAGATGGTAGAATGTGGCTGTACAGGACTATCAAGGTCCTTGTACAAACACATCATGTTAGCAGGCAGAGGCATGACAAGTAATTTAGTTTAGTTTAGTTTAGAGATACAGCGCGGAAACAGGTCCTTCGGCACACCGGGTCCGCGCCGCCCAGCGATCCCCGCACACTAACACTATCCTACACCCACTAGGGACAATCTTTACATTTACCAATGCCAATTAACCTACAAACCTGCACGTCTTTGGAGTGTGGGAGGAAACCGAAGATCTCGGAGAAAACCCACGCAGGTCACGGGGAGAACATACAAACTCCGTGCAGGCGGCAGCCGTAGTCGGGATGGAACCCGGGTCTCCGGCGCTGCATTCGCTGTAAGGCGGCAACTCTAACCGCTGCGCCACCGTGACCGCCCGAATTGGAAAGACAACTGCAATGTTGGACCTCATTGCAAAGAGCACGGTTTACAGAGCAGGGACGTCGTTGGACAACACAAACTAGGTTCTTGGTCTTTAGACTTCAGACTTTAGAGATACATCTGTCTTCTCATGGGCCCTCAAGATCGTCTATGCTTTGATAAGATCACCCCTCGATTAGGACTTTAGATCTACAGCGTGGAAACAGGCCCTTTCGGCCCACTGAGTCCGTGCTGACCAGCGATCACCCCGCACACTAGTGCTATCCTACACACTAGGGAGCATGAGCAGAAGCCAATTAACCTACAAACCTGCATGTCTTTGGGATGTGAGATGAAACCGGAGCACCCGGAGGAAACCCACGCGGTCACAGGGAGAGCGTACAAATGGCGTGCAGACAAGCGCCCATAGTCAGGATGGAACCCGGGTCTCTGGCGCTGTGAGGCAGCAACTCTACCGCTGCGCAACTCTTTCTAACCTTTCTCAACTCGCCAAACACCAAATTCCTCTAAACTCCAAAAGTGAAAGTGGTCAGAAGTCCATATCCTCTCAGAGGCTGATCGTAGGATGTATTTTAACGTCCAGTGCAAACTTGTTCAAGACTCAACCACAAACAGGAGGAAAAGTAGGCCATTCGGCCCTTTAAACCTGCACTGCCCTTTAGTGGAAACCTGGCTGATTTTACTATTTCTATACTCCAGGAGCAGGGCATTTGGCTCAATGGCTCCATGCTCCACATGCGGTCCACATTAGCCCCTGTCTAACTCACTTCATCTCCTTCAGGCATCACTTCCTTCTACAGACAAGTCTCACCCCCTCTTCTCCCCTCTCCCATCGGGCAAGAGGCACAGAAGTGTGAAAATACAACCCCCCAGATTCAGGGACAGTTTCTTCCCGGCTGTTATGGCAGCTCGTTCCATACACCCACCACCCTTTTGTGTGAATAAAGTTACCCCCTCAGATTCCTCTTCAATCTTTTCCTCTTCACCTCGAACCTATGTCCTCTGGTACTCTGGGCAAGAGACTCTGTGCATCGACCCGATCTCCTCCTCTCAAGGATAATTCTGTGCGTGCCACTGAAGAAGAATCTCTTTGTGGATATGCGGGACATGATGTTCTTGGAGCAGAGGAGATTGGCACTGCATGACTCATGGAAGATCAGGCTGAATTACATCAGTGTGACTCACCAGCTGGAAGCTAAGAATATTGGCGATGCTTAATGCAGCCTGGGAACTCCAGCCATGAATCCTTGCGACACCACAATATCACCTGCTGGGAAGACGGACACAAAGAGATGCAGTAACTCAGCGGGTCAGGCAGCGTCTCTGGAGAATAGGGATAGGTGACGTTTCAGGGTCGAGACCCTTCTGCAGACTGAGAGTCAGAGAAAACAAAAAGGGCTTTATTTTCCCCCTGACTCTCAGTCTGAAGAAGGGTCTCGGCCTGAAACATCACCCACCCGCTTTCTCCACAGATGCTGCCTGACCCGTTGGAGTTACTCCAGCTTTTTTGTGTCTATCTTCGGTTTAAAACAAAGATACTAGAGGAGCAAGATGGACCACTCTGTCGAAATCGCCTATACTGAAGTGTAGTACGCAAAGGACAATAGACAATAGGTGCAGGAGGAGGCCATTCGGCCCTTTGAGCCAGCACCGCCATTCAATGTGATCATGGCTGATCATTCTCAATCAGTACCCCGTTCCTGCCTTCCCCCCATACCCCCTGACTCCGCTATCCTTAAGAGCTCTATCCAGCTCTCTCTTGAATGCAGGAGTGTAACGTCCGCCATTTTAGTAAGCAAAACCCGCCATTCGCTCTGCCTCTCGCAGTGTTTTGGGGGAACAGTATGTGTGACGATACCATTAAAATGCAGAATATATCTCATCTATCAATTCACAGATTTTTGTTACTTTTCTTTTTAAATGTTTCTGCCAGTTTCTGCCTACTAAAATGGCCGCCGTGACATACTACGGTTTTTAGGGTCGAGTGGCCTATCTTGCTCTGCTCTATTATCCTTGGTTTAAACCAGCATCTGCAGTTCCTTCCCGCACATTATCTGCTGGGAACCTTGGTAGCCCTGTGGCATGAAGTGTCAGGAGACTAGCGTTGCACGCAAATGCTTCCCCAATGAGGAGCTTCTCCTGCCTCCGCCTCGGAGGTTGTGGGTCCGAATACCGCTCCAGCAGCACATTAAAAATCCAGGCTAATGTCCTCAGAGTAAAACTGCCTTTTTATCGAAGAGATGCCGTAACAGTGACCAACGCTTTTCGAACACGTGACCATCAGAGCTTGGAGAACCCCCCTGGCAGAAGGGACGGGCAGCATCTCTGGAGAGAAGGAATGGGTGACGTTTCGGGTCAAGACCCTTCTTCAGTCTTGACCGGAAACATCACCCATCCCTCCTCTCCAGAGATGCTGCCCGTCCCGCTAAGTTACCCCGGGCATTTTGTGTCTATCTTCGGTGTAAACCAGCGTCTACAGTTCCTTCCTGAACATTTCCCTGTCAGAAGGAACAGGTCACACCAAGACAGGGAAGTTCTTCACAGCTCTCATGGTCCAATGTTTATCCAACAACACTGGAAATCCATTATTCCCAAGGTAATGACTGTAGATAACCTCGCTGTTGACCGATTAAAAGGATCAGCATGGAAACAGGCCCTTCAGCCCCATGACAACCATGTTATCTCACTTTCTCATCCGCTCCCTACATATTCTCATCCGCTCCCTACAATGTTACATTTATCATATCATATCATATCATATATATACAGCCGGAAACAGGCCTTTTCGGCCCACCAAGTCCGTGCCGCCCAGTGATCCCCGTACATTAACACTATCCTACACCCACTAGGGACAATTTTTACATTTACCCAGCCAATTAACCTACATACCTGCACGTCTTTGGAGTACATTTGGGCTCGTTTTTCATGCACCTTCTCATTTCGAGACACAGCATGGAAACAGGCCCTTCAGCCCACTGACTCCGTGCTGTCCATCGATCACCCAGGCACCAGTTCTACCTTATCCCAGTTTTGCATCTTAGGGGCAATTTACAGAAGCCAATTAACCTCCAATCAAACTCGCACATCTTTGGAGTATGGGAGGAAACCGGAGTCGAAGGGCCGTGCAGCACGGAAACAGGCCCTTCGACCAAGGTGCCCCATCTACACTAGTCCCACCTGCCTGCATTTGGCCCATAACCCTCTCAACCTTTCCTATCCATCTACCTGTCCAAATGTCTTTCAAAAGAAGGACCCGGAAGAAATCCTTGTCGTCACAGGGAGAATGTGTAAATTCCGTACATCCTGCGCCCTATTTGGGAGGGGTCTTGCTGTGTGGAAATTGATTGCTGTGTTTAGTTTAGTTTAGAGATACAGCGCGGAAACAGGCCCATTCGGCCCACCGGGTCCGCGCCGACCAGCGATCCCCGCACATGTTAACACCATCTACGCCCACTAGGGACAATTTTTACATTTACCAAGCCAATTAACCTACAAACCTGCACGTCTTTGGAGTGTGGGAGGAAACCGAAGATCTCAGAGAAAACCCACGCCGGTCACGGGGAGAACGAACAAACTCCGTACAGACAGCGTCCCTAGTCAGGATCGAACCTGAGTCTCCGGCGCTCCATTCGCTGTAAGGCGGCAACTCTACCGCTGCGCCACCGTGCCGCACTTAACTATTTACTATTTTCTATTCACAATGCTGACTAACAATTAAGAACCTGCGCTTTCTGGAAACGTAAGACGACAAGAAACAGGAGCAAACGTATTGTAGGCCCAACAGCCCATAAAGTCCACTCCATCTTTCATCGAGATCATGGCTGATCTAATCTTGGCTTGCCCCCAACTGATCAGCCATGATCATATTGAATGGCGGCGCTGGCTCGAAGGACCGAATGGCCTACTCCTGCACCTATTTTCCATGTTTCTATGTTTCTAACTCTCACCAACTTCCACAGAATTATAAAAAGGACTGGACAAGCTAGATGCAGGAAAAGTGTTCCCAATGTTGGGGGAGTCCAGAACCAGGGGCCACACACACAGTCTAAGAATAAAGGGGAGGCCATTTAAAACTGAGGTGAGAAAAAAAACTTTTTCACCCAGAGAGTTGTGAATTTGTGGAATTCTCTGCCACAGAGGGCAGTGGAGGCCAATTCACTGGATGAATGTAAAAGAGAGTTAGATAGAGCTCTAGGGGCTTTTTAAATTGTTTTTATTACAATAGGTGCAGGAGTAGGCCATTCGGCCCTTCGAGCCAGCACCGCCATTCAATGTGATCATGGCTAGTGGAATCAAGGGATATGGGGAGAAGGCAGGCACGGGTTACTGATTGTGGATGATCAGCCATGATCACAATGAATGGCGGTGCTGGCTCGAAGGGCCGAATGGCCTCCTCCTGCACCTATTTTCTACGTTTCTATGTATGAGCCGTAGAAAGCATTTTAACGGGATGCATCACAGCGCGTTTTGGGAACAGCTCCATCCAAGACCGCAAGAATTGAGGACACAGCCCGGACCATTGCACAAACCATTGAAACCATCTACAGTACACATTGCCTCGGCAAGGCCAGCAGCAGAATCCAGGACCAGTCTTACCCCGGCCACTCCTTCTCCCCTCTCCCATCAGGCAAGAGGTACAGAAGTTTGAAAGCATACAGGCGTGTGAAAACACACACCTCCAGATTTTGTGGACAGTTTCTTCCCAGCTGTTATCAGGCAACTGAACCATCCTCTCACCAACTAGAGAGCAGTCCTGACATCCCATCGACCTCATTAGAGACCCTCGGACTATCGTTAATCGGATTTACTGGATCTTATCTTGTGCCACACGTTATTCCCATTGTCCTGTATCTGCACACTGTGTTCGGCTTGATTGTAATCATGTGCAGTCTTTCCACTGACTGGCTGGCACGCAACAACAAAAACACTTTTCACTGTACCTCGGCACATGTGACAATAAATTAAACCAAACAAAATTAAACTAAACAATAACCTTGCCTCCACAACATTCTGGGTTCAAACATTTCCAAGATACATGATCCACTGAGAGAAACAATTCTCCTCACCTCTGTCTTAACAATTATTGCCTCATTCGGAAACTTTATCCCATTGTTTGCAGCTCGTATCCGAGTGAAAACACCAGGTGGCGCCAGCAATGGCTGCCTCGCCAGTGGTCTGTCTCGTCCATTCCTTCTTGTTGTTTTTTAGTATGAGCTAAATGTATGGGCGGCACGGTAGCGCAGCGGTAGAGTTGCTGCTTTACAGCGAATGCAGCGCCGGAGACTCAGGTTCGATCCTGACTACGGGTGCTGCACTGTAAGGAGTTTGTATGTTCTCCCCGTGACCTGCGTGGGTTTTCTCCGAGATCTTCGGTTTCCTCCCACACTCCAAAGACGTACAGGTATGTAGGTTAATTGGCTGGGTAAATGTAAAAATTGTCCCTAGTGGGTGTAGGATAGTGTTAGTGTACGGGGATCGCTGGGCGGCACGGACTTGGTGGGCCGAAAAGGCCTGTTTCCGGCTGTATATATATGATATGATGATATGATATGTTTTCGTGTTCTCTAGCTTTTTTTATTGGGGGTTGGGGTTGGGGGAATCATTTCTCCGTCCGCACTGCGGCCTAACATCGTGGAGCTGGCGGCCTCTGCCGGGGACCGACTTCGGGAGCTCCTACCGCGGGAGCCTGCGGACTTTACATCGTGGAGCTGGCGGTCTCTGGTTAGAGACTGACTTTGGGAGCTCCAGGCCACAGGAGCTTCGACCGGCTCAAGGCGGGAGCTTCGATCACCCCGACGTGGGAGCTTTGACCGCTGGCTGCGGGAGCTTCGATCGCCCCGACTGCGGATGGTTCGAGTGCCCCGACCGCAGTTGTATAAGATTATTAAGGGATTGGACACGTTAGAGGCAGGAAACATGTTCCCAATGTTGGGGGAGTCCAGAACAAGGGGCCACAGTTTAAGAATAAGGGGTAGGCCATCTAGAACGGACATGAGGAAAAACCTTTTCAGTCAGATAGTTGTGAATCTGTGGAATTCTCTGCCTCAGAAGGCAGTGGAGGCCAATTCTCTGAATGCATTCAAGAGAGAGCTAGATAGAGCTCTTAAGGATAGCAGAGTCAGGGGGTATGGGGAGAGGGCAGGAACGGGGTACTGATTGAGAATGATCAGCCATGATCACATTGAATGGCGGTGCTGGCTCGAAGGGCCGAATGGCCTCCTCCTGCACCTATTGTCTATTGTCTATTATCTATTGTCTATAGTCTAATAAAGAGGGAAGAGGGTTGGACTTTATTGCCTTCCATCACAGTGAGTAATGTGGGGAGTCCGCTATGGTGGATGTTTATGTTAAACTTTATGTAGTTGTGTGTCTTGTTGCTTTTTTTAGCATGGCTGTATGGTAAATGGAATATCACTGTACCTTAGTTGGTACACGTGACAATAACACCTTTGGACCTTTGAACATCCTCAGCTTCTACCTCATTAACTTTAGAAGCATACAAAGATGGCAGCACGGTGGCGCAGCGAAAGAGTCACTGCCTTATAGCGCCAGAGACCCGGGTTCGATCCTGACCACGGGTGCTGTCTGTACGGAGTTTGCACGTTCTCTCCGTGACCTTTGTGGGTTTTCTCCGGGATCTCCGGTTTCCTCCCACACTCCAAAGACGTGCAGGTTTGTAGGTTAATTGGCTTGGAAACATTGTAAATTGTCCCTAGTGGGTGTAGGACCATGGCAGTGCGCAGGGATCGCTGGTCGGCGTGGACTCGGTGGGCCAAAGGGCCTGTTTCCGCACTGTATCTCTAAACTAAAAACTAAACGTGGGACTGGTGTAGATGGGACATGTTGGGTGGTGTGGGCAAGTTGGGTTGAATGGCCTGTTTCCACGCTGAATGACTCTATGATTCTAAGTTGCAGTGAAGATCATGTCATTCATCCAAATTCTCTTTAACATAAGCCCTAGTTGCTCAGCCTTCCAACGGCAGACAATTCTCCCATCCCGGGAATTAACTTAGTGGCATGTCGAAACTGCCTCCAATGTAAGCATTTCTCTCCTTTAATAAGGAGAACAGGCTATGGAAGTAGTCCAAGTGGGGTCTCACCAACACTCTGCACAGTTACATCAACGCCTTCAAACTTCTATGCTTCATTGCCTTTGCAGTAAATGGCCTGCATTCCATTTTAGTTTAGAGATACAGCGCGGAAACAGGCCCAGCGGGTCCGCGCCGCCCAGCGATCCCCGCACATTAACACTGTCCGACATCCACTAGGGGCAATTTTTACATTTACCGAAGCCAATTAACCTACAAACCTGCACGTCTTTGGAGTGTGGGAGGAAACCGAAGATCTCGGAGAAAAACCCACGCAGGTCACGGGGAGAACGTACAAACTCCGTACAGACGGCGCCCGTAGTCGGGATCGAACCCGGGTCTCCGGCGCTGCATTCACAGTAAGACAGCCACCGCGCCTCCTTAAAAAGGCACAAAGTGCCGGAGTAACTCAGCAGGTCACAACACAAACTGGCATCCCAGGAGAACGTGGACAGACAACGTTTCAGGTCGGGACCCTTCCTTCCTCAGACCACTCTATTTGGCTTCCTAATTACCTGGTCTGCATGCTGACTTCCCATGCTTCGTTTATAAGGTCATTCAGACCCTTGTCTACTAGAGTTCCGTCCCATTGATCCAATATTCCGTGCAGGAAGGAACTGCAGATGCTGGTCGAAACAGAAGACAGACACAAAAAGCTGGAGCAACTCAGCAGGTGAGACAGCACCTCTGGAGAATAGGGATAGGTGACCTTTCAGGTCAAGATCCTTCTACAGACTGAGACCTTTCGGGTCAAGTCTGAAGATGGGCCTCCACCCGAAAAATCACCCATTCCTTCTCTCCCGAGATGCTGCCTGACCCGCTGAGTTACTCCAGCTTTTTATGTCTATATACAATATTCTGCTTTTTCTTCCTGCTATGTTTCCGCGCTTGTTACCCATAACCACCCATTCAACACATCCCACACATCAGTTCGCACCGTGCTCGTCCGAACTTTGCGATCGCCTATTTCCTCGTACTTTTCCCGCAGGTGTCGCTGCCGTTCCCGATCAGACCTGCAGCTGATTCCCAAATCTCCGTCTCCCTCACTGGCGAAACGGCGCTCGGTACCTTCGGCAAATCATCTCAGATCTTAGCTGAACGGCGGCGTGGCGGGACGGGTGCGGGAAGGGGAACTGCAGGTGCTGCTTCAGACCGGGAGACGAGACACAAAAAGAGTCGGAGCGCTAACTCAGCGGGGGACTGGGGGGAAGGAATGGGGCGACGTTTTGGCTGGAGGAGCGTCACCCGTTCCTTCTCTCCAGAGATGCTGCCTGTCCCCGCTGAGTTACCCCAGCGTTTTTCGTGTCCTGCCTTCAGCGCCTTCAGTACCGTTGACTTTGTACCTGCTCGTGGTGCTCGATGCCCATGCTGATGGTGTTGATCAGTATGGCGATCATGATTCCCCGGTTGAAGTACTTGCTCTCCACGATGTTCGTCAGCTTGCAGCGCACCAGCGTCCACAGGTCAACGCACCAGTTCTCTTCCTCTTCCTCCTTCCCCCCTCGCCCGCCGGCCTCCGGCTCCGCGCCCTCCCTCGCTGGCTCCATCTCCCCAGCCTCGGTTACCGCCAGATCCAAGGCGTTGCTAGGGGGGGCCTGGTCGCTGCTGTTGCATTCTGGGCAATGGCTGGGGTCAGAGGTCAAGGTCAGGGCTATGGGCTGGACAATAGCATGTGGCGTGTACTCCAAACTCTCTGTCATGTGGTAGTGCCCTGAAATTAAACAGAGAGAGAAGATGATAGGAGGGAAGTTGCGCAACGTAGACAATAGACAATAGGTGCAGGAGGAGGCCATTCGGCCCTTCGAGCCTGTACGCACCGCCATTCAATGTGATCATGGCTGATTATTCTCAATCAGTACCCCGTTCCTGCCTTCTCCCCATACCCCCTGACTCTGCTATCCTTAAGAGCTCTATCTAGCTCTCTCTTGAATGCATTCAGAGAATTGGCCTCCACTGCCTTCTGAGGCAGAGAATTCCACAGATTCACCACTCTCTGACTGAAAAAGTTTTTCCTCATCTCCGTTCTAAATGGCCTCCCCCTTATTCTTAAACTGTGGCCCCTGGTTCTGGACTCCCCCAACATTGGGAACATGTTTCCTGCCTCTAACGTGTCCAACCCCTAAAAAATCTTATACGTTTCGATAAGATCTCCATTCGATGACTTGTAGTTCAGTTTAGTTTAGAGATACAGCGCGGAAACAGGCCCTTCGGCCCAGCGGGTCCGCGCCGACCAGCGATCCCCGCACACTAACACTATCCTACACCCACTAGGGACAATTTTTTTAATTTACCAAGCCAATTAACCTACACACCTGCACGTCTTTGGAGTGTGGGAGGAAAGTGAAGATCTCGGAGAAAACCCACGCAGGTCACGGGGAGAACGTACAAACTCCATACGGACAGCACCCGTAATCGGGATCGAACCCGGGTCTCCGGCGTTGCATTCGCTGTAAGGCAGCGACTCTACTGTCGCGCCACCGTGACCGCCCATTTGTGACTCGTTGCGCAAGACGTTGGTGAGGCCACATTTGGAGTGCCGTGCTCAGTTTTTGGTCACCCTGTTATGGGAAAGATGTTCGACGCAAAATGCCGGAGTAACTCAGCGGGGCGGGCAGAATTCTCCAGAGATGCTCCCTGTCCCGCTGAGTTACCACAGCCTTTCGCGTCTATTTTCGATTCAAACCAGCACCTGCGGCAAGCGGCACTCTGTAAATTGCTTCTGGTGTGTAGGCAGGGGAAGAGAAAGTGGGATAACATAGAACTACTGTGAACGGGCGATCGATGGTCGGCGTGGACTCAGTGGGCTGAAGGACCAGCTTCCAAAACTCTACACTCTAAAACATGAGGGCCTGTGCTGCCGGGAGGGGTTGGGCAAGCTAGGACTTCATTCCTTGGACTGCAGGAGGATAAGGGGTGATTTTCTAAGAGGTATACACCGATCAGCCAAAACATTATGACCTGATGAGCCAAAACATTATGACCACCTGCCCAATGTGCTGTTGGTCCTCCGTGTGCAGCCCCATACGCAGCAGGGTGCGATGCACTGTGTATTGTGACACATTCCTCCCGTGACCACCATTAACATTTCCTGTGACTTGTGCCGCAGTCGACATTCTGTCGGTTCAGACCAGACGGGATCGCCTTCGTTGCCCACGTGCATCGATGAGCCTTGGGCGCCCAACACCCTGCCTGTCGCCGGTTTGTGGTTTGTCCCTCCTCGGACCACTGTCGGTAGGTGCTGACCATTGCTGACCGGGAGCACCCCACAAGCCTTGCCGTTTCAGAGATGCTCTGACCCAGACCCTAAGTAGGGAGGGGACAGATTTATTGGAACCTGAGGGGCAACTTTTTCACAGAGAGGGTGTGGGTACATGGAACGAGCTGCCAGAGGAGGTAGCTGAACCATGTACTGTAATAACATTTAAACGTCACTTGGACAGGTACTGTACATGGATAAGAAAAGGTAGAGGGATATGGGCCAATTGGAGGCAGGTGGGGCTAGAATAGATGGGGCAACTTGGTCGACATGGGCAAGTTGGGCTGAAGGGCCTGCTCCCTTGCTGTATGACTCAACTGACCTTGGAGGACTGAATTAATGAACTGGAGAGATGCCTGGATTCCATCCATGGTTAAGTTAGATGTAATGTCTACGCAAATGTTTAGAGATACATCATGGAAACAGGACCTTTGGTCCACAGAGTCTATGCTGATCATCGATCACCTGTTCACACACGAGTTCTACATTATCTCACTTTTTCATCCAATTCCTAGTCGCAAGGGGCAATTTACAAAGGACATACAATTCGTATGTATTTAGGATATTTAGTTTTGTTTAGTTTAGTTTAGAGAAACAGTGCAGAAACAGGCCCTTCGGCCCACCGGGCCCGCGCCGACCAGCGATCCCCGCACATTAACACTATCCTACACCCACCAGGGACAATTTTTACATTTGCCCAGCCAATTAACCTACAAGCCTGTACGTCTTTGGAGTGTGGGAGGAAACCGAAGATCTCGGGGGAAAACCCACGCGGTCACGGGGAGAACGTACAAACTCCGTACAGACAGCACCCGTAGTCGGGATGGAACCCGGGTCTCCGGCGCTGCATTCGCTGTAAGGCAGCAACTCTACCGCTGCGCCACCGTGCCGCTCAAACATATAAAGCAGCTCGTTCCATATACCCCCATTTTCCTCTCTGTGAAAAAGTTGCCCCTCAGATTCCAATAAATCTTTCCCCTCTCTACTTAAACAATGTGGGAGGGAACCGGCGCACCTGGAGGATACCCACACGATCACAGGGAGAACATGCAAACTCCACACAGCCAGCACCAGTAGGACAATTTCCCTCGTCAGCATTTACCAAAGGTACTAGAGGAACAAGATGGACCACTCCGTCGAAATCGCCCACACTGAAGTGTAGTACGCAAAGGAGCGTATCGTCCGCCATTTTAGTAAGCAAAACCCACCGTTCGCTCTGCCTCTCGCAGTGTAATCAGTGTTTTGGGGGGAACAGTATGTGTGATGATACCATTAAAATGCAGAATATATCTCATCTATCAATTCACAGATTTTTGTTATTTTTCTTTTTAAATGTTTCTGCAAGTTTATGCCGACTAAAATGGCGCCGTGACGTACTACGGTTTTTAGTGTCGATTGGTCTATCTTGCTCTGTCTGACAATAGACAATAGGTGCAGGAGGAGGCCATTCGGCCCTTCGAGCCAGCACCGCCATTCAATGTGATCATGGCTGATCATTCTCAATCAGTACCCCGTTCCTGCCTTCTCCCCATACCCCCTGACTCCGCTATCCTTAAGAGCTCTATCTAGCTCTCTCTTGGATGCATTCAGAGAATTGGCCTCCACTGCCTTCTGAGGCAGAGAATTCCACAGATTCACAACTCTCTGACTGAAAAAGTTTTTCCTCGTCTCAGTTCTAAATGGCCTACCCCTTATTCTTAAACTGTGGCCCCTGGTTCTGGACTCCCCCAACATTGGGAACATGTTTCCTGCCTCTAACGTGTCCAACCCCTTAATAATCTTATACGTTTCGATAAGATCTCCTCTCATCCTTCTAAATTCCAGTGTATACAAGCCTAGTCGCTCCAGTCTTTCAACATATGATAGTCCCGCCATTCTGGGAATTAACCTAGTAATTGTTCTGCTCTATTATCTTTGGTATTTACCACTCTGTGCAGGGACTGTGTCCGGTTTGAAACGGTTTGAAATGATAATAGACAATAGGCAATAGGTGCAGGAGTAGGCCATTCGGCCCTTCGATGACAGCACCGCCATTCAATGTGATGGGTGGTGGGTGGTGGGTGGTGGGTGCTGGGTGATGGTGGGTGGGTGGTGGTTGGTGGTCGGTGGGTGGTTGGTACTGGGTGGTGGGTGGGTGGTGGTGAGTGGTGGGTGTTGTTGTTGGTTGGTGGATGGTTGTGGGTGGTGGGTGGCGGGTGCCTGGTGAGTTGTGGGTGGTGGGTACCGCCAGTGGTGCCGGGTGGTGGGTGGTGGGTGGTGAGTGGTGGGTGGTGAGTGGTGGTGGGTGCTGGGTGGTGGGTGGTGGTGGGTGGTGGTGGGTGCCGGGTGGTGGGTAGTGGTGGGTGGTGGGTGCCCGGTGAGTTGTGGGTGGTGGGTACCGCCAGTGGTGCCGGGTGGTGAGTGGTGGGTGGTGGGTGGTGGGTGCCGCCAGTGGCGGTAGGTGCCGGGTGAGTGGTGTATCCTTACCGCAGGTGTTGTGGCAGAGGCTGAGGTTGTGGGTTTGCCGGTCGCCTTGGCTGGCGGTGTGCAGGCTGGCGTACAGCGCGGCCGTGCGGCGCTTGGCCTTGCGCAGGATGTGGCAGACGTACTGGAAGATCTCCTCGTAGCAGTCGCCGGGCTCGGCGAAGCTGGCCAGCGTGCTGGAGGAGAAGTAGAGGGCGCGCTGCTCCTGCATCAGCTGGTGCTCCCGCTGCTTGGTCTCGGAGAACTGGGTGGCGATGACCACCAGGCACAGGTTGATCATGAAGAAGGAGCCGACCTGCGGGGGAGGGGCAAGGGGCAGGGCCGTGAGCAATCCGTTGGCTGTCGGCAAGCCCGCACGATGAGGGGCTGGAGTACCTCAGTGGCTCACTGGGCACAACCTTTCATTCAGAGATACAGCGTGGAAACAGGCCCTTCAGCCCACCCGAGTCCACGCCAACCAGAGATCCCCCATTCACTCTAGGGTAGACCGCAAAATGCTGGAGTAACTCAGCGGGTCAGGCAGCATCTCGGGGGAGAAGGAATGGGCGACGTTTCGGGTCAAGACCCTTCTTCAGACTCCGACGTTTCGGGTCGAGACCCTTCTTCTGCCTGAAGAAGGGTCTCGACCCAAAACGTCGCCCATTCTTTCTCTCCCGATATCCTTCCTTTGTCCCGCCCCCCCCTGACATCAGTCTGAAGGAGGGTCTCGACCCGAAACGTCGCCCATTCCTTCTCTCCCGAGATGCTGCCTGACCCGCTGAGTTACTCCAGCGTTTTGTGTCTACCCTCACTGGACACAACGCTTAGTTAAGGGATACAGCGTGGAAACAGGCCCTTCAGCCCACCGAGTCCACACCGACCAGCGATCACCCATTCACTCTCGGGTAGACCGCAAAATGCTGGAGTAACTCAGCGGGTCAGGCAGCATCTCGGGAGAGAAGGAATGGGTTACGTTTCGGGTCGAGTGCTCTTTGAAAGGGGCCTGCAGCATCAGTAGGGTTGCCAACTTCCTCACTCCCAAATAAGGGACAAAAGGTGACATCACCGCCCTGCGCCCCATGTGACCTCACCCAGCCAGCGTCCACGTGCTCCCGCTCTGCCAATGGCGTCCGCCCGGGCCGGGAGTCGGGTTGCTAAGCAACCTCCGTTAGGCAGCGCCCGGGCCTCTGGGCCCACACTGTCCGGGCCTACAGCGGCACCCGGGCCTCCAGTGTCCGGGCCTACAGTGTCCGGGCCTACAGTGTCCGGGCCTACAACGGCACCCGGGCCTACAGTGTCCAGGCCTACAGCGCCCCCCGGGCCTAATACGGGACAAGGGCGGTCCCGTACGGAATAAACCAATTTAGCCCAAAATACGGGATGTCCCGGCTAATACGGGACAGTTGGCAACCCTAAGACACGCGTCGCGAGGGATTTCTTTCCTCCACAATACCTACTATGATTAGCAAGATGAAGTAAATGAAGTTGTAGAAGGAGTGTGCATCCATCACATAATACATGATCTCCACCCAACCTTCCAGCGTGATCACCTGTCAAAAGAAGAGGAGAGTTACTTTAACCTCCAAGCAACGTTGCCTCGCGGAGAAGAAGAAGCATCTCCTGGCCTCCCCGGGTTCCCTATTTACTTATTCCGACACAGCGGAGGTGGCAGGAGGGGGGCCTGGTGGCGATGGCGGAGAGGCAGTGTTGCAGTGCTAAGTGTTTAGGTGGCGAGCAGACACTTTAAAAAAAAAATTACAAATACTTTATTCCAAAACTAAAACAAAGACACAAAGTAGTAACTCGATCAAATCAAAGGCTGCCTGTACCGGCAGTTTACAAACAAGACAGTTATCTAATCAAAATTACGCCAACTTTGTCAACAATACGTTCGACCTCGCGCGGCGACCGGCGTTCACGGAAGGCGTCCGTGACACCGCGTGCGCGTTCCCTCTCCAGGGACACGCGGGCACGGACGTAAGCCCTGGTGCCAGAGCGGACGCAGTTAAACTCCCCGCTGGTTCAAAATTCCCCGCTGTTTGTTTTGGCTTTTGTTTTTAACAGAGGTGTCGGCGCGGTGCTCCGGTGACCTCCGGCAGCGCGGCGCCTGCTCACGGCAGCGCGGCGGTCGACGAGGGCGCCGACCAACGCACCAGGACGGACCACGCGGGAGTTAGGACGTCGCTGCCGGGGGGGAGGAAGAAGAACAATGGAGGGCCCAGCCTTGGGGGGCCACCGTGAGGGAGGGGGAGAAGGACAATGGAGGACCCGGCCTGGGGGGCCACCGTGAAAGACGGGGAGAAGGACAATGGAGGGCCCGGCCTGGGGGGCCACCGTGAAGGACGGGGAGAAGAACAATGGAGGACCCGGCTTCAGTACTTGGGTAACTCAGCGGGTCAGGCAGCAGTCCCGACCTGAAGCAGTCACCCATCATAGAGTCATAGAGTGATACAGTGTGGAAACAAGCCCCTCGGCCCAGCTTGCCCACACTGGCCAACATGTCCCAGCTACCCTAGCCTGCGCTTGGTCCATATCCCTCCAAACCTGTCCTATCCATGTACCTGTCTATCTGTTTCTTAAATGTTGGGATAGTCCCAGCCTCAACTCTGGCGGCTTGTTCCATACACCCACCACCAGAATCCGGCCATTCGGCCCATCAAGTCCACTCCACCAACAATGGAGGACTCGGCCTGGGGGGGCGCGGTGAGGGAGGGGAGAACAATGGAGGACTAAGCGTGGGGGAGATGGGGGGGGGGAGAACTAAGGGGGACCTGAAACGGGATACTTTGTAACTTTGTCGGCACCCTTTACGTGGCGGCTATTTGCATACCTTGGCTGTGCAAGCAAAGAACTTCACTGTGATTTGTTACGTGTGACAGTAAAGCATTCATTCATTCATTCATTCATTCATTCATTGTATATGGCTATTCAGCCCATGCGGGTCCCAGCAGAACTATCCCATTGCCCACAACATATTTCCCTGTAGCAGGTTAGTTTAGTCCATGTTCGTAAGTGACAGGAGCAGAATTTTAGGCCATTCGGCCCATCATGTCTACTCCGCCATTCAGTCATGGCTGATCTATCTCTCCCTCCCAACCCCATTTTCCTGCCTTCCCCCCCATAACCCCTGACACCCGTACTAATCAAGAATCTATCTGTCTCTGCCTTAAAAATATCCAATGACTTGGCCTCCACAGCCTTCTGTGGCAAAGAATCCCACAGATTCACCACCCTCTGACTAAAGAAATTCTTCCTCATCTCCTTCCTAAAGGAACGTCCTTTAATTATGAGGCTGTGCCCTCTGGTCCTGGACTCTCCCACTGGTGGAAACATCCTCTCCACATCCACTCTATTCAGGTTTAGTTTAGTTTAGTTTAGTTTAGTTTAGTTTGGAGCTACAGCATGGGGGGATCTTATAGAAACATATATAATTCTTAAGGGGTTGGAGAGGCTGGATGCGGGAAGATTGTTCCCGATGTTGGGGAAGTCCAGAACCAGGGGTCGCAGCTTAAGGATAAGGGGGAAGTCTTTTAGGACCGAGATGAGAAAACATTTCTTCACACAGAGTGGTGAGTCTGTGGAATTCTCTGCCACAGAAGGTAGTTGAGGCCAGTTCATTGGCTATATTTAAGAGGGAGTTAGATGTGGCCCTTGTTGCTAAAGGGATCAGGGGGTATGGAGAGAAGGCAGGTACAGGTTACTGAGCTGGATGATCAGCCATGATCATATTGAATGGCGGTGCAGGTTCGAAGGGCCGAATGGCCTACTCCTGCACCTATTTTCTATGTTTTTATGTTTCTAAGTTGGTGGGGCATGAGGCCAGTGGGTCAGGAGAAGAGGAGAAGGGGTGAATGGTGAAGCCAGAGGCGGGGGGAGGGGATGCAGGTAGACGCGGGACAAGGTGGAGAAACATTGGTGGTTTGTGGGGAGGTGGGAGAGGAACGGGGGACTGGTTCTGGATGATCAGCCGTATCATATTGAATGGCGGTACTGGCTCGAAGGGCCGAATGTCCTACCCTGTGCCTATTTTCTATATTTCACAACAGAGAACGTGGCACAGTGAAGTGCAGCCTATTGCTGTTTACATCGCACAAGTGGGATGTTGTAATGAGACTCATGTAGTGAGTTCATCAGGTCAATGGGTCAGGGGACAAAGATACTAGAGGAACAAGATGGACCACTCCGTCGAAATCGCCTATACTGAAGTGTAGTACGCAAAGGAGCGTAACGTCCGCCATTTTAGTAAGCAAAACCCGCCGTTCGCTCTGCCTCTCGCAGTGTAATCAGTGTTTTGGGGGAACAGTATGTGTGATGATACCATTAAAATGCAGAATATATCTCATCTACCAATTCACAGACTTTTGTTATTTTTCTTTTAAAATGTTTCTGCAAGTTTCTGCCGACTAAAATGGCCGCCGTGACGCACTACGGTTTTTAGGGTCGAGTGGTCTATCTTGCTCTGCTCTATTGTCTCTGGCCAGAGAAGAAGGGTCTCGACCCGAAACGTCACCCATTCCTTCTCTCCAGAGATGCTGCCTGACCCGCTGAGTTACTCCAGCATTCTGTGTCTACCTTCGATTTAAACCAGCATCTGCAGATTTCTTTCCTAGGGATATGGGGCCTGGTGGGACTGGTGTGGATCGGCCTGGGTAAGGGGTACCTGAAAGATCACAATCCAGGCGTAGCCAATGTTGTCGAAGTTAATGGCTCCCTTGTGTGGGTTCTTGTCTCCAGTCTGGCAGGCAGTGTAGTAGCGGTTCCAGTTGACACAGCCGCCCGTGACGTTGAGCTCCTGGCCCAGCGCGGCGTAGTAGTAGTAGTCGTCCTTGTCCAGGCAGCAGTCGTGCCCGTTGTCCCTCAGGGTCGGGATCTCGTGGCACCCCATGATGCCGTTGTCTCCGGAGAGAGAGCAGATGAAGGGCGTCTCGTCGTCCTTCTCGGGGTGGTAGTACTGAGGCAGGGCCAGGCCGTTGTACCTGAGGGCAAGCAGAAGCAGACTGAGGAGGCCTGGGTTGTCTACCTGTGGAGTGGGGGGGGGGTCACAGGGGGGGCCCTGCGCGGAGGAGTCACCGGCTTGGTTGTGTTCATAGCGGGGGTTGGGACTTGTACCGAGAGGCTGCGGTCCATGAAGTGGTGCGGGTGGGGCCTGTATAGTAATGAGGCTGCGGCCTGTGTAGTAGTGAGGCTGGGGCCTCTGTCGTAGTGAGGCTGGGCCTGTGTAGTATTAACACTGGGCCTCTGTCGTAGTGAGGCTGGGGGGGTGTAGTATTAACACTGGGCCTCTGTCGTAGTGAGGTTGGGCCTGTGTAGTATTGACACTGGGCCCGTATAGTAGTGAGGCTGGGCCTGTGTAGTATTGACACTGGGCCTGTATAGTAGTGAGGCTGGGCCTGTGTAGTATTAACACTGGGCCTCTGTCGTAGTGAGGTTGGCCTGTGTAGTATTGACACTGGGCCTGTATAATAATGAGGCTGGGCCTGTGCAGTATTGACACTGGACCCGTATAGTAGTGAGGCTGGGCCTGTGTAGTATTGATACTGGGCCTGTACAGTAGTGAGGCTGGGCCTGTGTCAAGGCTGGGAGCTTGGCCTACACAATCGGCTTCATAGTTGTGTGAGAGGAGGTTTAGATATACGGTGTGGAAACAGGCCCTTCGGTCCACCCTTCAGCCCGCGCTGACCATTGATAGTGCACTAGTTCTATCGTAAACACTAGGGACAATTTATAGAAGCCAATTAACCGACAAACCTGCAGATCTTTGGAATGTCGACAGAAACCAGAGCGCCCGGGGAAAACCCACGCAGTCACAGGGAGATTGTACAAACTCCACACAGACTAGGGTTGCCAACTGTCCCGTATTAGCTGGGACATCCTGTACTTTGGGCTAAATTGGTTTGTCCCGAACGGAACTGCCCTTGTCCCATATTAGGCCCACAGGCCTCTGTAGGCCCGGACAGTGTAGGCTAATGGAGTGTGTTCAGGGAGCGGGGCCGAGTGTGTTCAGCTGATTTTAACCCCCCTCTCTCCCCCCCCCCCCCCCGTTTCTCTCCCCCCTCTCTCTCCCCCCTCTCTCTCCCCCCTCTCTCTTCCCCCCCTCTCTCTCTCCCCCTCTCTCTCCACCCTCTCTCTCTCCCCCCCTCTCTCTCTCTCCCCCCTCTCTCTCTCTCCCCCCTCTCTCTCTCCCCCCCTCTCTCTCCACCCTCTCTCTCTCCCCCCTCTCTCCCCCTCTCTCTCCCCCTCTCTCTCC